>NC_091828.1:76340000-76370000 GCF_038994185.2 Dermacentor albipictus
GCCATCTTGTGATCTCGCAAGTGCCCGTCATCCAGGTCGCGTTATCTAACAATCGACGCCCAGCATTAGACCAAGCGAGTGTTCGAAAGACATGATTCAAGGTTATTTGGTTTTGCACAGCGGCAGCAACTACTGTGGGGGGCGGGTTCAGTTGGTCCGCATTTAGCCGCCGAGGGTGCAGAGAAAATCAAATGTACTTTTATTCACTCGCTTCATGTTCATGCATGTTTGAAAGGGTTGACAAAAAATTGGCCGACGATTGCGCGTCTTGGTGATGTGATCTTTGAGCGCAGCTGCTGGCTTATTTCGACAACGGGCAACCGCATAGACAACATGCAGTGCCGAATGGAGGCGGTTCTGTGTTTCGGATTGGGCAGCACACACCACGAACTGTCGCGATCGAGCCGGTGCCCCGGCGACGCGCCATCGCGCGATATTATATAGGGTCGCCGCCACAGACAGGGTGGGGAGGAGGGGGAGAGATGAGCACTTATTATTTAATCCTTCTTCTGAGCTAGCTTGAGGAAACAGGTGGACAAAAGTAGTGTTGGGTAGAGGTCACACACTCATTTACTCACACACAAGCCTCAATGTGGCCGCACAAGGTTGGGGTGGGAAGTAGAAATAAGGGGACGAAATGGTACCGCTGTTTTTCGAGCCACCTAAATGGCTCTGTGCCAGGTAAGGGAAGATATAGCGCAAGAGTGGAGGCGGGAGAAGGACAACCAGGTGGAACCACTGCAAGAGGTGACAAATGCCACTCAGGAACACGCCCCGCAAATGGGGAGGCGAGAGAGACACGGCTGAGAGCCGTACAGCCACGCCACACGGAGACGGGGAGCCGTGGATTACGCGCGAGGTGGCAAGGACAGTGTTGCCTGGTCGGACAAGGCGGGGTAGCCCAAAGCTAGTGAAATTGTGGCCCAACTGTAGCCAAGCACAAGAAAACGCGAGCCAAATTTGTAGCCAAGTAAAGCCATTGTTATTTACAGTTTTATTTGTATGACCATTTTCACATTCGACTACGGGAATCCCTTTTTGACCAAGCCGTCGCAATAGAATGCCCTTGACGCCGTGATGGTCGACCCTTCGACATCGCGCTTGCACACAGAACACTTTTTGGTTGGCGCTGGCAACTCAAGTTCCAACGAATCGCTGCAGAGGGCGAATCCATCGAAATGAATCTTGAATTTAGGAACGAACAAAAAAAAAACTTGGATGATGTTTATACAGACTGACAACCGGTGCGAATGTGTTGTTAAACGTTGATGCAAATTAAATGACCATGATTTATAGTCATAGAATACGGGACGCTGTTCGCGATTGAAGCAGGGATTATAATTGTAAATTAGCAAACAATGTCTCAAAAGCAAGTAAGTGGCGAGGCCTCTCGGGTAAATTTTTGTACTTTGGATTTAATCGATAAGATTACTGTGCGTAAGACGGCTGTTAATAAGTACAACATGTTAATTTCTTAAAATTGCAGCTGTTTCATTTGAGGTGAACAAAACAACTAAACTTCATTTCGATAGCTATGCCCGTTGCCGAGCGAGATCGGAGGAGCACAGGGTTTCCCGATGACGAAAAGGAGGAGGCTGAAGTTGGCAGTTTCGTCAGTGGCAGCCTCGTTGCAAATTCCCAAATATAAGTCATAAGTGTATGCTGTCAGTTATTACTCCCTTTTAGGTCGAAGGACGAAGCAATGACCGCAATAGCAGTCACACGAAGGCACGTGCTGCGGCGCGTCATAAAGAGCACAATGGGAACTACTGTTCGCCATAGTAATATCCGACGCGAAGGCGAGGGCGTCTGCGGTGAAACTGCGTCCTTAGAGATCTGGCGGCTTACGGCCCTCGCAGCCATAGAGAAGTTCAACGCTGAAACAGCCGCATTACCATGGATGAGCCTCGGAAAAAATTCATGAGCTATTCCACTCTGTGATGGTGACCGACATCGAGGTGACCAAGTATATTGAGCAAAGGTACGAAAGTATTTATGGTCCTAATCTGTGGCCATCGTGGCGATATTGGTACGCGCCCACATTCGTGCGCCACCTCCATTAATAAATACCCCCTCAAGCAATGACTCACATTTCCGTAAACGCGGCCTTCCCATTACGACGATAAAAGTGAAATTCTACACTGGAATGACGAGCGCCAACGAAGCCAGCTGTGGAAGACGACCACGACGAACGTGAGAGAAGTGGCACTAACGCGTTTGCGTGGTTGGTGTCGATCATTTTTGAACAGACCTTTTGAAGAAAGTTCTAGAAAACACTTGTTTTTCAAACAATTCTTGCAGTTGTGCCTGAGACCTCTTTGAGTGCCACGTGTGACAAGGGTACTTCAAGAGCGCGTTATGGGTTCCCAAACGCGCAGGGGTATGTGTGAATGATTGTGGACCCTTTTTGCGCTATCACCAGGATCGGCCTACATGATGATTTATGTATGTCAACATCTCGGACACACTTTTTCCAGATCCTAAGCGTAGAGAGCTTCGCTGTAGAAGTACAGAGATTCCGTTCCTCGTAGACCCAACTAAATTATACTGTAAGTGACTTCCAAGTGCCACGATGTTTAGTACGTTTATAGCTGTCCGAGCTGTGGGCCATATTCATACAATCTTACTCAGTAATAAAACAAATGAAACCGAAATATCCTCATTGTGGCTAATGTATGTCAACAGCTTCAGAATGGGAAAGTATAATTTGAGGGTAGGGGCGACACTTACAGAGTCCGGTGGTGCATCCGTGGTTTCCTCGAGTTTCGCGCACTTCTTGAAAATCTCCCTGTTTTCTTCTATGGGCGCATTTGACGTAAACCAGCGGCCTTTTAACGTCACCGACACCGATACTGGAACCTTCAGGGATGCAGTTAGAAGTTCTTGCAGGAACGTCGACGAGTCCTCCTTTAGGGTCATGGAAAGAGAGACACGAAGAGTATGCATTTCGCATGCATTTCGCATGCCATTACATTTCCAGTGAATTTACCGGGAACTTTGACCGTACGTGTCCTGATTTCGAATTTTTGCGCAGAATTTCTTTATTCTCAAATTACTGCATTTTTATTACCCATATGTATTCCTTCGTGTAGCTAGAAACGATGCCCCGCCGTCCGGTGCTGTGTTCAGCAAATGCATCGATGGTTGAACCACTATGATCTAGCCGTTGCTGTTGACACGGGTAACGAATTCACAAAGTATAGAAAACAACAAATAAATTAGGGATTTCGTACTTACCAAAGTGCCGTAGTAGGTCTGGTTGTAGTGGCTGCTGTAATTATGTATAGTGGGTGGCACAATATAACAGTTCGTCAAATCAAAGCTTGCTTTATCATTGTAAGGTGGCAAGGCGTAGTTGTCGAACGATGTGTGGCTGATGATAATAAAATTAGTCAAAGACGGGGGCATTCTGTAACATATCAGTGAGAATTTTGGACTTTAGTAGACCGAACGGCTTTAAGCAACACTCACAATAAGTGACTAGTCCATGTGATAAGTTAGGTGAAGGTATTGTGAGAATAGTGTAACTGTCATCACTAAACAAAAAGAACTGGGACTCCTTGCCTTTAGCATAGTCAAGCATTAAGCTCAACGATTATTTGCATTTTTTATTGATACTATTAATAACTGTATGCTACTCTGTCTAATACAATTTGTTACATTTTTGCATGCACTCCTATGTTTTGCGTTTGGCCTTGAGGATGAAATGAATAAAATAATAAATGCAGTGACAACACTTCTAAATATTACGTTCACATATTCGTAGGTAGATCAGAATATGTACAATCTCAAGAATGAAACAGCAGTTCACTGGTGGGGTTGTTCGGGTTACTAAAATATTGCTGGCAGGAGCCTTAACATTGCCTATGCTACCTGTTATTTTCCTGCGTCATGTGAAGGCTGAAATTGTTGAAACACTGAAAAAAGTGTGGCAGGCGTTTGAGACATAAAACTTTTTGCTATAATACCTATTCCTGCCAAACATTTTTGGTTTCAGTGTCTAGGAGGTGTCTGGGCAAAAAAGCCAAGACGACGTGGTATTTATTTCACCATTCGTGCTTCCGCTGCGCATGCAGCGTGGCAGCGCAGTCAGAGGAAACAGGCGCATTATGCTCGTATAAATTTATATTTATTTCTTGTATGAGCAGCATCACCGTACGTAGGCTTAAGGTTACAAATTTGGCAAACCTTACTCTCTTTCATGGGCAATGCATATGTCGAACATCTGGGTCCTGGACGTCTAGGCCGAATGTAGTTTCATATTAGAAATCTGCAAAGTGACCTCCATCCTTCACAATTGCCAAGTGTCTTATTCTAAATTAATTGCACTTGACGGTACGAAGTAGGGAATATACTTATAAGGTTGTCTTGAGGGCGCCTGCCGGTAATAGTCCTAAAGGCAAGCGGGCTTATGTGAACGGGTTCCATGCTAAACGACGTGGTAAACTTTTCATTGTAAAGATATATAACCACAAATAACACTGTCATAAGCAAACAGCCCTGTGCCTGAACAAGCGCGGTTAGAGAGGTCACTGAAGTAAATTAGAAAGAGTGAGAGCCCTAATATCGAACCTCGTGGCACACCAGACGTCGCTAAATGCAAGGAAGAGTCATATAGCTCGTATTCATTGGTTGATGCATACTTCGTTGAACAAAGCAAAATTTAAATTTTAGATTTATTTTGCCAATGCTTGAGATAGTTATTTAAGAAGGTGAACACACGAACACACAAAGGTATTCGAGTATCAAGTGTTCGACGCTGTAGCTTAGCATAGAAAACGATATCGTGGTTCTGTAAACTTCACATGATAAAATGTCTAAAGCGTATTTCATTGATTTAGACACAGCTCTTAAGTGTACCTGCAATTTTTGAACAACGCTTTTGCTATGGTCTGGTAAAGACTTTACGTTTCAAGCGTAACCTGTAGGTAGATGTACCAGATTTGTCCGCTCTAGGTGCTCTAGAAACGCAATTGACAGAACTGTAGTATACCTTATGCGGACATCTTTGAATACATCGAGCTCAGACTTTTTAAATTCTGATGCACGTTTTTCTGAAAATCTTCTAAAAATACCTTACCCTTAATAACATTCTCCTTCCAGACTTGATAGAATGTAATTTTCTCTACAAACTAAACAAATCTGAAAAAACAACCAACGAAATTTACCGAAATCACGCATCTACAGAGGAATTTTTTACCGAGGCAGACATCTGTAAAAAAATTATTTAACGAATTAAATTATTCACAATAATAGGCCTAATACTTACAAAGGATACAGAACACATTTATAATGAAAACAATGAGGTAATTGTTAACAAAGTAAATTTGAAGTTTCTTGAAATTGTGAAAGAGCTACGTAAACCGAAATACCTCGTATCAATTTATTCGCTCAATTTACCTGGAAACGCATGCGGCCCGACGAAGCACGGCTCTCTGCCTAACATGTTATTTATTTGTAGCGCGAACTAACAGACACACAATGACTAGAAGAAGGCAGGACGAACGCTAAGAAGAATATGTTGACGTATACCAACTCGCCACACTTTCTATCCTTTTGCATATTCTCGCTACCTAAACCGTGCGTTCCCGGCCACGGCGGCCGCATTTCGATGGGGGCGAAATGCGAAAACACCCGTGTGCTTAGATTGAGGTGCACGTTAAAGAACCCCAGGTGGTCAAAATTTCCGGAGTCCCCCACTACGGCGTGCCTCATAATCAGAAAGTGGTTTTGGCACGTAAAACCCTAAATATTATTATTAAACCGTGCGTGACACAATAGCATAGCATATAATGAAGCTAGAGTTTCATTCACCTCTTCCCACAAGCTCCTGCTGATTGGTGGCTGTGCGCAACTTCTTAGCGGAAGCACAGACACTTCAGCGACAGCGGTGAGACATACGACTTTATTGTGCAATATACCGAAGCCTTTTATAGACCCACCGCGTCAAAGTCGATTTTGACTGCTAACCTCGCTTTGTGCCGATACGCGCTTAATTATGCAAACTGAATGAAGAACTTGAAGCCAGCTGTCTTGGCCTACATGAGCATTTTAAAATGTAGAAATGCGAAAGTAGACTTTTATGACAATTATTTTAAAGCTTCCGTGGGGAACATGGGCAGTGACGTCTATAATTAAAATGTAAAGCTAGTATGCAACCGTTAATTGTTTTTTTTGCTTATGACGCTAGCCTCAGTAGATAATTCACATTTGTGACGTAAATTGACCAAATATTGTGGGTTTTTATTTAAAAAACTAATGGACGTAAAGAAACGCACCCTGTATTATACTCGGCAAAACGGAGTTGCACCCGAGCTTAAGCTTCTTCTTAACATGGGACTTAGTAAGAATGAGCGCCTGATGCCTCCTGTTCTCACCTGTTGTAGTCTTCAAGCACTTTCTCAACCATACTTGGTATGTCCGTACTTGTGACACCCAGCACCAACCCGAAATCGTCTTGCACTCCACTAAGGCTCTCCAAGTGCCTTCTTAAGGACTATGAAAATAGAAAAGAAACAAGAGCGAACGAAGTAAACCGAAGTAGTAAAAGCAAGCTTACGCTTCACATACAAGACGCCTTTCAAAAGCAATGAAAGCTGGACGAGTCAGTATTAATTCATGACCGCGATGAAAAAACAGCTGATACGAACGCAATGATTGAAGATGCGCTTCCCATAATTCGGCTGCCAGTAGTTGTCGTTACGAAAGTAATTTTTGCCGCCAAAAGCACCGCAGAGGTCATCCTTAACCTCGCCTCACCTGATAACACAAAATTTACACAAGAATCATTTGAGAATCACAGTAGTTTTCATTGACAACCACTGTTGCTGCAAGCTACGGCTGGATGCCATGACGGTCTGCCCTTCCCACTGCGATGAGGAAAGTGGTGCGATGGCAACATTGCATTGCGTTCGAGGCTATGTTCCTCATAGCCTCTTATGGTTCAACTTCTGTGAATTATATGGGGCATTTCAAATGTGGGATGAACATGTCAGTTCACATGAGTAATATTGTATGCAAAATATATGCCAATAATCAGCTTCTGATGCGTTCCATATAAACGCCGCTGTATTGGTAAGTAAATATTCAAGTTCACTGCAGGCACGGGTATGCAAGCATTTAAAACTGCTTCTTATCCCCGTATTTTTACTTGAAGACATGTCGGGTGCACTAACGGATTCATTGCGTAATTTTCACATGTGGGTATAAGCAAGAAGTTATATAATAAACGGAAGCGATCATAGCAGATAATTTTTGACAATATTTGCAATCTGTTTTGAAAGAGCCGGTCAACTGCCGTTTTCTGATATCGGGGGCAATCTTTTGATGACACGTGAGGTTGTCATGACCGGCTTACTTAAAAACTGAATTGTGTGAAGCTGGACGTTATTGGGAATTCACATATGTGGTATTGCACTCATGAGATACCTGAATAATTATTTCATGCTTTTAACCAGCATTTAGCGAAGTCTCTGCTGACGGACATAAAGGTAGAGTTGGCCCTCAATATATTTATGGCTGCCAGGTATTTGTTAATAACTACAGGTCTGTGTTGATTACTAGTTCTTGTTGCAAATTACAAGAATACGTTGTTGCCTATGAAATAATTTTGTGTTATAGGACGGCATTGCCATGTCACCAACAATGTTTTCATGAAGGCCTTGTCACCAATTTCGCAGCCTGTTACTAATGTGAAGGATTGATCGCGTAGGTTGGATGTGTCGGAACACATTGATAATCTTTGTTTGGGACTTTTATGCGGCGTTTGATAAAGTCCCTCATCGAAACTACTGCACAAACTACCACGTACATGGTAACGCAGGTTCATCATTGGATGCATGAGTGTCTATCACACTAACAGAAAACATAGTTGATGTCATGAAGAACAGTGTGTGAATTGTGGTTTTTGTCAATGTTGGTGTTCAAAGGAAAGTATGCTGGGTCAGTTATTATTTATTTATTTATTTATTCATTCAAATGCGATAAGGGCCCAGCAGGCATTACATAGGGGGGGGGGGAACAACAGTAAGTACAAAGCAACGCAGTATTATGATGTGTACAGAAGTCGCTGACCTTTAACGGCATGTTGAATAGAAAAATAACATATAAAGACACATAGCAACAATCATCAACAAACATTCAAGTGTTACTGAGTGTAGCGTTATACATACACACACATGTATAAAGTGGGTAGAGAGGGAAGGATGAAGGTTACAGCTCAAGGTGACGTTTCAGGCTGGTTACGAACGCTTCGTAACCAATGACAGATGCAATGGTGCCAGGCAGAAGATTCCATTGACGGATGGCTAGGACGAGCGGCGAATGAAAGGAGAGGTTAGTGCCAGCAAAGATGGGTTCGACTTTGAGTTTGTGGTCAATGCGTGGGAATATGGGATGCGCAGGCGTGAGACGGGATATAGCAAAGGAAGAGTGGCTGTGATATAACTTGCGGAAAAAAGACAGTATGGAAAGCATTCTACGGGCGCTATAACGTAAAACTATTCCAAACTTTTCTATTCCAATTCTGCTATCAGCCCTCCGCGATTGGTCAAAAACTTTTTTTGACTACCCCCCATTTCACCTGTCTGTGACGCGACGTTACAAAAACCGCAATACCTCCCCATCTGATATGATGTGTGCACACCGATTATGCATGATTTGAAAGAAAAAAAACAGTTATTTCTGATTCGACCCCTTTTCGCCATTAGCCCTCGGCTATTGGTAAAAAGTTTTCGGGCTGCACCCACTTCACCTGCCTGTCACGCGATGTCACAAAACCGCACGGACTCACGCGTCAAAGTGACGTGTACGCGATAAAGATGCATTAATATGCCGAACAAAACTGAATTTTTTTCGGAATAGCCGCAGGCTGCCCCGTTCCGAAAGGAATAAAAGATAGCTGCCGCCGATCGCTGAGACGCTGGCTGCTCGCACCTGCCGGAGAGCATGGGTGTATTTGCGTATAATAAAACTTCTTGCGTGACCGTGTCACGTTTTTAAGCACTCTCGACACGTTTACTACCTCATTCTGCCAACTCTTCTTTGCTGAGGGTCAATTTTAGCGTCAATCTTAAGCTTCCGTTCCATGCCGCCGCGATTTTCGACCAGCCACCAAAAGCTAAGTAAGGGAAAGCCGACCAATCGCAGACGCCGGCACCACCCTCTTTATCCGGTTATCGGTTTTCAGTGCACTGACTCTGCCCTAGTGAATCCCTCTCCACTTGAGCGTTCTCCTCACCTCTTGTCAGCCAATTAGATACAACAAGCCACTCAGTGTAGGCAATGTTATTCGTTTTTCAAGCAAACAAAAGGGACCTCCTATGAACGAGGAGAGCGTTAGATTGGTCGGTTCAGACAACCCTATGGGTGAACGCGCGATGCTTGCGTCGGTGGTTACGCAAATTTGACGTCAGGAAATTGGAATAGAAACATATTGGAATAGTTTTACGTTATAGGGCCCTACGTCTTTCAAGAAGAGGTAACTTAAGAGCTTTCTTTATTTCAGTCACACTAGCCGTACGCGTGTAGTTCTTCGATATGAATCGCACGGCTTAATTTTGAAGAGACTCCAATTTTGTTAAGTGTGCTTGGTATGGGTTGCAAATCAAAGAGGCGTAATCCAACTGCGAGCGCACTAATGTGGTGTATGCCAAATACTTAGTGTCTGCATTCACGGAACGCAGATTGCATCTGAGAAATCCCAGTGTTTTAGAAGCCTTGTTAATGACCGTATCTATGTGAATGTTCCATGAAAGGTCGGATGCTAAATGTATCCCTAAATATTTTATGACAGGCACCGATTCTATGGTCATGCCGTTTAGTATGTAATGGCAAGGTTCGGGGTCAGTTTTTGTGGTAAATGTCACGACTTTTGTTTTCGAGGTATTAATTTCCATTTGCCATTGCGTGCACAAATTGTTAATCTTGACTAAGTCCGATCGTAACTGAAGTGAATCAGAAGGTTCAATTATTTGCCTGTATATCACGCAATCATCTGCAAACAATCTGACCGTAGAACTCAGGTTATTGTTTATGTCATTAATATAAACTAAGAATAAGATAGGTCCGAGTACAGACCCTTGTGGTACTCCAGATTTAACGTGGGAGAGGGTTGATGAATGACCAATAACAAAGACTGATTGCTAGCGATTGGCCAAAAAATTGTTAATCCGAAAAATTCCCTTCGAATTAATGTTCAGATTGTCAAGTTTTTTTATTAGCCGTTCGTGTGGAACTTTGTCGAACGCTTTGGCGAAATCTACAAATATGGCGTTATATTAGAGTGAGCATGAGCAGCGCGATGAAGGTCAGTAAATAATTTGAACAGTTGTGCTTCGCAAGATCGACCGTGAAGGAAGCCGTGCTGATTCGCAAAAAAGAAGTTATGCTTCACCAGGTAGCTCATGATGGCCGATGAGATTATGTGTTCTAGTAATCTGCAGCTGATGTTGGTTAGCGAAATTTGTCGGTAATTTGACGGGGATGACACGCGCAATTTTCCAGTCGTTTGGGACACAGCCCGCATCTATACATTGCTGAAAAATTTCTGCTAAGATTGGGCATATTACAGGCTTTGCTATTTTTAGCAATTTAGGACATATTCAATCGGGGCCGGGTGCCGAGTCAATAGGGAGACGGTCTATAGCAGAATATACGCCTTCTGGCGTGACAGTTATGTCAGGCATAGTTGAGCGCAGCGTTGGGAACTGTAGGTCAGTAGGTAAGGGGCCCTCATGAGTGAATACTGAGCAGAAAAATTGGTTAAATTCCTCTGCTACTTCAAGGGAAGTAAGAAGATTACCTTCTTTATTTATGGATACACATTTATTTATGGATTTCACATATATATGAACGACTTCGTCGAAGTTCCACGCACTCAAATGAGGAATTAGAATATTCGGGGAGAACTTGTGTGGTGTCTGAAGAAATCGCGTATGCATATTCTCAAAGTATGCTACGGGTTGATACGTATAAATTTTGCTGCAGAAAGGATTTTTTACAGGTGAAGCTTTTAGTAGACACTTTGCTATGGTGCCAAGGAGGGGGCGATTACAAGAAAATCGTCCTGTCACACAATCCCTCGCATTTCCCTACAACCTTCATGATTGTCCAGTTGAACAAGTGGACCAATTTAGATACTTATTTGTCACATTTGCCGGTATTTCAACTCGGACAAACACGTATCTCTGATATTAACATAAATCAGACTGGAAGCTGTGGTTCTTAAAAAGAAAAGTCAAACAATTGATCCTCGCAACACAAGAACTCTGCCTACATTGGCTTTGTTTATTCTAGGAGAAATTACGTGACAGCCGATCGAGACCCTTTTGTCAAAAAGATAGTGCACGCGTGGAGCAGCTGCAATTAAAAGCCATGACTGTCATATTGAGCAAGTATCCACGGGGAGATACTCATAGCCTTGCTGACGCAACGACGTGATGTTCCATTGTTCTAAACCTGAATGAAGTTGGTCCGTTTAATACTAAGCGCAAGCGTAACAGGCCAACTCATGAAATCGGCACTGTTTGAAGCGGCGAAGCAAGCGAATAAGGAAAGTGCGTGGGCCTCCGTGCTGGCTCCGATTTGTCTGCAAATTTCTTCTGCGCTGTTAGTTAGGTATATGGACAAAGAAAACACAGAAATTTGACATGTAAAATCATTATGTCACCTTCATATATGGTAAACTTATACTCTGCACCCAGTTTCACGCCCATATGCATGGAACTGCGCCGCTGAAATCGTTGCTTTTAATCAAAAACGAAAAAAAACAAATCGATGATGAACCTACCCCGCTCACTATTCAAGAATGCTTCGAGCACGCATTGGGATGTGGTTATGTGAGGCGCCATATTTCAGTTTGTTATGGGCGGTGCTACCACATATCACCACCCTTATCCGCACGCGGATGCCAACCCCACTTCTAGCGCCACTTATTTAAGCCACGCCTTCGCAGCCCCATGCAGGCCCTGGCACCGCCTCTGATCGCCGACGCTGTGACCAGACGTGCTTTATCTTGAAAGCCATCTGGTTTGGGGGTACAATCTATGTGGGCCGACGGCTCATAGCTTTCCGTACGCTGTGTGCTTATCGCTCAGTTTGCGTTGAAGCGATAGACAGCACGAAGGTCACTGCGCTCGCTGCTGCTGCCATGATTTCTTACGCCAGCGTTTTGACAGTGAGTATCCGTGGTGATCGACTATGAAGTGTTCTTGTGTGCGTGTGCGCTCTGAAACCATGCTAGGTAATTTAGACACTAAGAGAATGTTTACACCGGGGTGTTCTATTCTGTCGGCCTCGGAGCCCTTTCTTGAAGATGATCTGCGATGGGGACAGTGTAGGCGTCTAGGCGCACCAAGGGTCGATGATAGCGTCGTGTGTGCTATATCACCCATTGGCTTGTACATCACCCGCTTTCACAAATTACTACGTCACTTCTAATATTTCATGCCAAATTATCTGTAGCAAAATATTTATATGGAAACATTGAGTTATACAGATACACCAAGACGAGTGAAATAAATTGAAAGTTGCTTGACCGTACGCTAAAGAGGATGAAAGCGAAAGCCTGCGTACTCACGAAACATTCAATTTACATTCTTATTCGAATGCGTTGTTACTTCTTATTACTCGCTTTCTCCCAACCAAGGTCATGGGTTGTAGAGCCTAATTAGATGTATGATGATTAACTGTGCCTTTACTTGCCCTTATCAGGAAAGGTCGTGGGTTGGAGTCCCACATGCATCCGAGGGCTCGACTCCCACCGAAGGCCATGGCTTGCATTGCCTGAACTAATTTTGACTCTTTTTGACGTGGTGTAGGGCGTGGGAGCCAGCTGTAGAAGCCAATGACGAACGCGCAAGCTGCGGTACGAGCGCGACTATGCTACCACGTGACTTTTTGTATCTTTCGTGCCGTCGACGCGCTTTCGCTGAAGGACTTTGAAGGTCGATTGAACGATGAGACATATAAAGATTTCGACCTAATAAATACGATCGCTGATTACCACCCATGTTTCTACGAACTGATGCCTGTAAGTACAGTTATTTTTCCCAAAGACTGTGTGACACAGTGGAATTCCTCTCCGTGGAAGGTGTCCGCTTCCTACGACGTTGCAGAAGCGCTTGAAGATTACGTCTTTGTTTATAAGCGTTACAGTGAGTTGTACTGTTTTCTATTAGTGGTTCTTTGTTTGTACGCTCTTCATGGCATTGCAGAACTTCCAACCTATTATTTGATGTTTTATTGTGCATTGTTCTGTTTTCACATTGTGATTCATGTTGCGCTTTACTTTTCTGGACCTTGCTGGAAAACACTCGAATGGTTTGCGACGTTTTATATTGTATTCTACTCTATTTGAAATGTTCTCGTGCGTTTCGTTTTCTTGCCCTCTTCTTTAACCTTAAGTAATGGTTCACAGTATATATAAACAAAAAGTAATCAAATGAATCACTCGAAACAAGAGGCATTTTAGCACCGATGTCAAATTTTTCCCTGCGATATCCCTTTTTAATATTTCCTCTGCCATTACTCAAACCGCCGATACAGGCAATAAGTAATCTGAGTAGCGCGCGCGTTGCTGTCGCATTAAGTTCACCTTCAGGCAATTATTACAGTTTGCGACACATTGAGTTTTCAATACTTCTACATCAATGATTATGCCAGGGGATGTGCCTACATGAGTTATTATAGGGAGTTTACTAGTTTACTTTAGCTGGTATTCAATCCCCTTTCAGGAAAATATAGATGATCTACTATAGCTCACATTCAATCCCCTTCCAGTAAATTTTTACCATTTGCTACACTTTGCGTGTTGAATACTTCTGCTCCAATTATTGTACCAGGGTATCTGGCTCCATGAGTTACCATAGATAGTTTACTAGAGCTCGCATTCATTTCCCTTCCAGGCAATTATTACCGTTTACTACATTCTGCATTTTCAATACTTCTACTGCAATTATTATACTAGAGGATCTGGCTAGATGAGTTCCTATAGATGTCTGCATTGCAGGTAGACAGCAGTTACCAGCCATTTTAGATGAGCGCCTATGGAGTTCAGGTGAAAGACCAAGGTGGTGGTTTCGACCACGGTCGCGGCGGCGTTATTCCGTTAAGGGCGGTGGGCGAAAACGCTCGTGTACCGTCCGATTTGGGAATTTTAAAGCAGCTCAGGTGGCGAAACTCGTTCCAGAGTTTCCAACTACGGCATGCCTCGCAGTCAGATCGCAATTCTCCTTCGTAAAACTGCAGAATGTTATATTTAAGAGCAGTCGATAAATTATTTGCCCCGAGCTTCTGAATTGAAATGCATGCAAAATGCAGAAGTACTCTTTAAAAAAAATAGAAAGTCAGTGAAACGAGTTGAGTGGAATTTGTTCAAATGAGGAGAGAATGCTCAGTTCTACTTTCTCTAGCAGGTTCTTCTTGTCTAATGGCAAGGAACATTTTAAGAAAATTCCTGAGATTCGCTAGTTTAAAACAAAATGACCTACTGAAGGATAAAACTTACAAATACGCAATTCTACACCAAAGTTGGAGGTTGCAGTTCGGTAAAGTACATCTGCTAGATAATGTAAAGCGTACAAATTGTTGTTTGACAGCCAACATGAAAAGTATTATTTTAGAGTGGAATGTAACACAACCATTTTTTTTTCTCCTTAGATGTTTTAATAGGCGTAGTTTCCACTATTGCGATACTGTTTCATGTTTCAGAATCCAAAAGTTACCTTCAAGCTTGTTTACTTTTGAATGTCACAACGAAAAAAGAAGCTTGCATTAATAAAATTAGTTCCCAACTGGTTCGATCTTTGTTTAAACTTTGGTCGGAGCAAACTTTCTCAAACTCGGTGCAGTGTTTTTCTACGAAAACAAGTTATCTCTCGGGAGGGATTTAGATAAGAGATCCTTTGGCAATGTTTCCACTCAAGTGTGAGCATTTCAAAGAAGGAAAAGTAACGACACTCACCAGCAATGGGTTCCATAGTCCCGATGCCTTGTCCGGGTCGCTAAATGCACGGATGTTGTTTTGAAGAGATGCATAGTGGGAACAGTTGTAAGCGCTCCACAGATCCTCAATAATTTGTTTCCTTTTAACACCATTGCTGAATATCAATAAGTTGTGACTGGCACTAAATGAGAAGTGGCAAAATTCAGATCAATAAATGTAGTGCGATACGTCAAAACTTCCAAACAAATCTGAAAGAGCGATTACTTATACAAAAATTTTATCATATAATAAATGAAATCAATAAATTTTAACCTGTGGTATATAGCACACTTTTAATCATTCCACTCGAAATAAACAGAAAATGAAATTTTCACCTAATCGTAGAAATTGCTGCTAAGAAAACCCATGCAGGTTCCTCGAAAGAAAAGCCTCGAATTTGAAGACCAATTCGTCCTAGTCCGGCAACCGAATCTGGGACCACCGCTTTGCCGGGGTAGCCGCTCTGCTATCTGAAGTATCCAGGCGGCAAGCAGATGGCAGGGTGGTCGAACTTATCAATTCGAAGCATGGATAAGCGTTTGGCGTAATAGTTTTGCGGATACCCGCAAGGTGTAAAGAAGTAATCAACAAAGGGAAATTGAGTAGTAATTGCTATGATTGCGTAGATGTTTAATTTTCCATTTATTAACTTCCACTAGATTGCTGGAAGAAGCGGGCATTGCTTGCAAAATAAACAGAAATACATAGTTTGCGAGATAACGCTCCTTCGTTCCTCACTGCCTCGCCATATTGCAACCGCGTCATGTGCTGTCGTCCGATCAGACAAATTTGACCACAACCATCTTCTTAAGAAATAACCGTCAAGGAGGCCCTCTACAATGCGATCCTACTTGCTGAAGCAACGTTCCGAGGCACTCATGCTACTCATGGCTATCGCGCCGAATGTTGCTGTCGAAGCAGTACTGCAGCATTTGCTTGATAGTGTTTGACTGCCAGTTGCTTTCTTTTTACAGAAGATCCCACCACCTGAGAGCCTATACTGCGTCTTGGGTCACGATCTGTTGGCGGCTTATTCGCGGAAAGCATTTGCGCCTCTTTCTCGAGGGGCAGCGCGATTTCCTACCCTTGCCGACAGGACGCTAACGTACGCTACTACAACTACCACGTCTTTCCACACTTCCCGTAAGACGTACGAACTCACCTGCACTTGAGAATTCACAACTGAAATCCGACGACACATCAGTGGGATGGATAAACTCATTGTGGCATCCTGTCCTAGGTAAATGTCAGCGTGACTGTCGATGGGCGCCCACCTGAGGATTTGGCAGCCACGGCTACGCAACCATGAGTGAACTACCGACACATTCACTTCAGCAGAACCTAATGGAATTCAAGAACGAACGCGTTCCCCGCTGCGCAAGTACCTTGGTTTGTGACACCTATACCGATTGCATCCACGATATCCCGCCTATATCTCAGCATCATTTGTTCGGCTCCTCTTTGACGCTTTGCACTGCTTGCGCCATAGTGTCCGGGCGACTGTGCGACTCGTAATATGTGATGCCTATGACCGCACACGACTACTGATATCTGTCGCTGGACACGTTGTTGATTTGCTGGACAGTGCCAGCAAGTCAAGGTCCAAAGACACACAATGACTGTCATCGGCATATTCACGCCTTCTGATTGCCACTTCAGCGAACGTACACCTCCACCCTGTTGACCCATTGCCTCCATCCAAGAACGGCTGGTTCTTGAACTGGTCATGGTTCGTTGTTCTTGAACCAGTAACGCTCGGATTCATTATCCGTTCACTCGTTGTCCCGAAGTTCTACCACTCAATGACACCATGTCAGAATCAATCGCCGCCGGACGCGGTACGGTGTCACGCAATCGCTTGCGAGTTCCCACGAATATTAGCACCGATTGCGGTCGATCGTAAGTTCCTCTCCGCGCTCATCCACACTTTGACCATAGAATAACATGGTAAATGACAGGAGTGGGCACTGGAGCTGTTTCACGGCCCAGATATGGTGATTCGCAGAGTCCACTAGGTAGCAGAGCACATCAAGTTGCCGCGGCTGCAGGCCATGGCTGGCAGCGCGACAGGCGACACGACCAACCATGGCCGAAGCCCCGTCAGACCACGTCGGCGAGCTCGAGGCGTCGTTATTCTCTCAAACGCTCCCGAGAATCGTTCTTGGATTCTTCTGCCAGCGTCTGACACTACTGCTTCATCGCCGTTTCATGGTAAAGCCACAGTAAGTTCTTTTGCATGTTAAAGACTTATTATCTTCGTATTTCTTTATGTGACTGTTAGCAGCATGGACGAGTGAAAGACATTACGGCCTGGGCAGCAATGAGAGGTGATACCAGCGATAACAGCGACGTGGCAGCATTTGAGCTATGACGCACGTTTCAAACGTGCGTCATAGAAATGCGGCCTATGAACACATGCCATTCGGTGCAGAGTGCTTTATGTTAATTTATTCAGCAAGGTTACACACAGTGGCTTGGTGCGGCATTTTTGCAAAAGAAATGCGCGTATAACAAAAACTGTACACGTGGAATATATGCAGTATGGCAATAATGCGCGCTCTCTCAACCTGTGTAACAGGCTTGATGCGCTCGAGCGTTGTTGGCTGTTTTGCATTGGGCTGAAGATACGTGTTTTCATGTTTGGATTGTGTATGGAGCCCTTACCATAGAAAGTTGTTTTCTTAGCATTTCTAAACGTGCCTTCTCGTCATTTCATGAAAAAAATATGCATTAGACGAAAGAATGTAGCATTTTTATGAAAAAGCTTTGACGGCTCCAGTATTGCTTACACGAAGAAACGTAGCATCCATACTCTGCAGCTCTGAAGCCTCCCGTTTTGCTTACCTTCTGCCTGCCATTCTACGTATTGCAGGAATCTCCACTATTCCTTCCTCAGAACACACTCTGCTGTCGAAGGACATAATGACACAATGATGTGGGGCTAACGCACCGCGGGACGGCGCGCACAAAGGTCGGCGCCATGCAATACGATGAAGCGCGTGAGCTGCACGTTCGTCTTCTGGCCCGCCAATTCTCTAAGACTCCGTCTTCAATCTACGTTACATTTTTCTGGTGGAGGTGCTGGGTACATGCTACCACTCCCAGATCGAACACCGCCTACAAGCCCAGTACGAAGTCCGGTCGAGCTCACTCCAGTTCGCGTACGGATAAGCAATCGACTTCAAGGACTTGCCGCCTGAGCACGGGCTTTGAATACACCGGTTCCATCTTCTTCCTCGACCGCGCCGACCGAGGTCGTCCTCAGCCAGCCGCGAAGCCCCACATCTTTCCATGGGGACACCTTCGAGGATGTAGAGGACTGGCTGGATCACTTTGTGCCTGTCGCGCAGTTCAACGGCTGGACTCCAGAGCGCAAGCTCCAACGCCTACTTTGCCCTCGAGGACTATGCGCGAACCTGGTTTGAGAACCGTGAGGCGGCCCTATCGACATGGGACGAATTCCGACGGCAGATAATCAGCACGTACGCCAGGCTCGATCGCAAGGAGCGAGCTGAGTGTGCAATTCAGGCGAGAGTGCAGCGGCCGAACGAAAGCGTGGCAATGTTTGCGGAAGATATGTGCCGACTTTTCCGACGCGCGGATACATCCATGCCGGAAGAAAATAAGCTCAGGAATTTGATGCGCGGCATCAAGCAGGAGTTATTCGGTGGCCTAATACGGAGCCCCCCAAAGACCATTGCAGAGTTTCTCGCGGACGCCATATCAATGGAAAATGCACTGCAGCAGCGAACAAGGCAGTACAACCGTGACGTGTCGAGCCTGTCGCGTGACGCTTTTGATGTGCCCTTGGATAATACCGACTCCTTGCGGGAGCTCATTAGGCTTGTCATGCGCGAAGGGCTTCAAAAGCTTCAGGTGGCTCCGGTATCGGTACCACGACTCGCTCTGGCTGAGGTCGTCCGGGAGGAAACCAGGCAGGCAGTCCAAATCCCGGAGCGACGCGAGACACCGCAGCAGGAGGTACGGCAACCACAGCCTCGCATGTCGTATGCGGAAGCTGCGTGAAGTTCGTTGTCCCCGGCTTTTTACGATGTGCTCGACGTCCCGGACTTTCATTGTGTCCGCGCCGTTGAACAAGGAACTGGCTACTTCAGGCCTCACCGCACGCCATTCATGGCTGAAACACGACCACCCCGCAAGAGCGACGCATGGCGCACTGCAGACCGGAGGCCCTTGTGTCGAAGACGATCACGTCTACAGGGCGTGTCCTTACCGACGTGCTGGCCTCCGCGGGTTTTCACTGAATGCGCCGTGCCCGCGCAATGATGAACGCCCCCTGGAGATTGATGCCTGCCTCGCGGATACCAGGACCTCGTTCGCCCCACGATTTTGTGTCCCCCGGTCACCGTCACCCGCCCGAAACAGGTCTTCCAGCCCTGTCTTCACGCCGAATGCAACAAGGCGTCGCTCACCCAGCCCTGCCTCCCGGGAAAGCTGAGTCCAGTGACCTGGGGAGGTGAGGTCACTGACGTTGCGAACGAAGATCCTAAAGTACGGGAACCACGATGACGGCCGCGATATGATGTAATTCAGACGCAGACAAAACAGTGTAGTTCGATGTCAGTATCTTGTGACGTACCGGTTACCACAGATGACCACGAAGTCACAGCATTAATCGACAAGGGTGCCGACACGTCTGTTGTGAGCCAGAATCTCGCGCGTATACTGAATAAAGTTTCAACGTAATGGACCGGAACTCAGATTCGTACCACAGGAGGGCATCTCATAACTCCAATGGGCTGGTGCACGGCGCGAGTCCACATTCGGGGCTTCACGTACATAGAGGACTTCGTCATTCTTCCTGAATGTTCAAAGGGCCTTACATACGGCATGAATTTCCTTCAGGCGAACGCCGCCAACATCAACTTGCAAGAGTCTAGAGTCAGCTTCGATACTACGCAAGCCATAGCAAACAGCAATGACAACGACTGTGACATCGCGCTTCGCGTAGCTGACGATCACGTCACGTTGCCACCCAAGAGCAGCGTGCTTACCTTTGCCCGATGCGACATGGAGGACTACGCCGAAGGAATTGCTGAGGCAAACATCCCCCTGCTTCTTGAGCGCCACATCTGCATAGCCAGAGGGCTGCTTCAAGTGCGCAACAAATGTTCGGTCGTCTTAATAACAAATTTTAGCAAGGAATATTGGCATGTACCGCAGGAACGACAATCGCATTTCTTTGCGAAAACATTGACGTTACTGACATTGTCACATTAGAAATCGCATCGTCTCAGCAGTCTGTGTTACCCAGCCTAAAAGAGCGGATTCACGTCAACGCTGCTGTGCCAGCCCATCAGAAAGACCATCTACTGAGCCTCGGGAATGAATTTGCAGAGTGTTTTTCAACGTCGTCCAAAGTACGGGGCACGTCCATCACAAAGCACCGCATTATAACGGACGAGTCCGCACGTCCTGTTCGTCAGCATCGTTACGGAGTGTCACCTGTGGAAAGGGAAGCCATCAAGCATCAGGTGAAATAGATGCTCCAAGATGACGTGATCCAGCCATCCACAAGGCCGTGGGCCTCCCTTGTAGTGTTAGTCAGAAAGAAAGAGAACACACTGCGCTTCTGTGTAGATTATAGAAAGTTGAACCGTGTCACCAAGCGCGATGTTTATCCATTGCCACGCATCGACGATGCATTAGATCGTCTACAACATGCCACGTTTTTTTCTCCGTTGGATCTGAAGTCAGAGTATTGGCCAATCGATGTTGATGAACAGGACCCTGAAAAAACAGCGTTTTGTGAAACCTGACGGGCTTTATGAGTTCAATGTTCTCCCCTTCGGTCTCTGTTCCGCACCTGCCACCTTTTAGCAGATGATGGATACCGTGCCTGCTGAACTCAAATGGCAAAACTGCCTCGTATACTTGGACGACGTCGTCGTGTTCTCTCGAGCACGTTTGACGAACATCGCGCACGACTCGAGAGTGTCCTCGCGGCGATCTGTACTGCCGGCCTCACGATCAAGCCAGAATAATGCTACTTCGGGTTCCAAGAGCTCAAATTTCTTGGCCATGTCGTCGGTCCTAAAGGCGTCCGACCAGACCCCGACAAGTTAGCTGCCGTAGCCGACTGTTAGCCACCCTCAGACAAGAAGGCTGTCCAACGCTTCCTTGGTTTGTGCGCATATTATAGGCGCTTCGTCGAGGGATTCTCGAGAATTAGTGAACGTCTGACATGGCTCACACGCGATGATGTGCCTTTCATTTGGGCGGACGAGCTGCAGCAGTCGTTCAATGAATTGGGCAAGCACTTGCAAGCGGCCCCAATACTTGCTCATTTCGACGAAAACGCTGACACTGAAATTCATAATGACGCCAGCAATACGGGTCTAGGTGCAATTCTTGTGCAGTGGCAAGCTGGTGTGGAACACCCCATTTCCACACCCGCCATGGTTGCTCAGTGGCTATGGTGTTGGGCTGCTGAGCACGAGGTCGGGGGATCGAATCCCGGCCACGGCGGCCGCATTTCGATGGGGGCGAAATGCGAAAACACTCGTGTACTTAGATTTAGGTGCACGTTAAAGAACCCCAGGTGGTCAAAATTTCCGGAGTCCCCCACTACGGCGTGCCTGATAATCAGAAAGTGGTTTCGGCACGTAAAACCCCAAATATTATTATTATTACCCCATTTCTTATGCAAGCCGCAGTCCCACCAAGGCTGAGAAAAACTGCTCAACCACTGAAAAAGTATGCTTAGCGGTTGTGTTGGCAATTAGTATATTCAACCCTACTTGCACGGTAGACCCTTTAAGGCTGTCGCCGATCACCACGCCCTGTGCTGGCTTGCCAACCTCAAGGATTGTTCAGGCAGACTAGCCCGTTGGAGCCTGAGGTTACAAGGAGTACGACATTACAGTTGTCTGCCGATCTGGAAGGAAGCACAGCGACGCTGACTGTTTGTCACGCGCACCACTCCCTACAACGTCCTCGGATCCTGACCATGACTTGCCATTGGTCGGCGTTATCAATACCATAAAGATGACTGAGCACCAGTGGGCTGACCCTGAGCTGCTGCTGCCGCTGATCGCGCACCTGCAAGGAAATAGTGTCTTACCCCGCTCACCCGCTGAGGTTGCGCAGTGGCTATGGTGTCTGGCTGCTGGGCACGAGGTCGCGGGATCGAATCCCGGCCACGGCGGTCGCATTTCGATGGGGACGAAATGCGAATACACCCGTGTACTTAGATTTAGGTGCACGTTAAAGAACCCCAGGTGGTCAAAATTTCCGGAGTCCTCCACTACGGCGTGCCTCATAATCAGAAAGTGGTTTTGGCACGTGGAACCCCAAATATTATTTTTGTAGCCATTTTAATTTGGCACGCAACCATTGGCACAGTTTGCTAGCTTAATTCACCCTCCTTCATAGAAGTACAAGGAAATGCATCATATATATTCCTTCCTAAACAATCCTAGTTTGAGTAAATTATTTGCTGGCTTGCCAGTGAAGATAATTTTTTTCATTCTCTGCATAGTTGGCACATGTCTTGCGTGTGTATTGCGTAAAGTTAACCGCCATTAGGACATTAATTTCCGACTATTCTTCATTACTTGCATTTCGCAGTTTTTCCCAGTTTTCATGTGTCTGCCAGTATTCTCATATTCTTCCTGCAATGAGGTGTCTACATTTTCGTATTCTTGGCTGTCCAGCAAGATCATTGATATTGGAGGAACATTGCACATTTATTTAAAATACTCCTTTTTGGTGTGAGTTACAAGAAGTACAATACCACAAACGATAAAGTTCTACTTCCTCAGCATGAATTTACATGATTGGTGCTCTATAACTTACAACTTGAAAGTTAACAAATATAAATTTAAATAAAACCAACACAAAGTCAAACACCTTTGTGTACTAGTCATCGCAACATTGAGTAGCCGCTCAAGCGCCTGCATCAAATCACTCAATTTATCGGTCGGTATTGTTCTCAAGAAAGGAATAATAAATTAACTGAAAGTGAAATTTTGGCCTCGGAGATTCGGCGGCATGCGGCAACAATCTTGGAGGCTGGTGCGTTTCACCGATTCCGCACGTTGCGCCGAGAGCCAAAGTCGGCCGCAGGCACCTACGGGAGTGTCCACTCTTTACGTTTATTATGTCAGAGGCCTTGAAACTGTAGCGCTGTAGTGACAGTGAAGAAAATAGTTGCAATGCTGTGAACGGCGAAACAAACTTTTTATTGGGCGAAATTGTGCCCACAAAAGCAAGTCATACTAAAAACACAATGATAGTGGCGAACACAGTAAGCGATCGCCGAAATCAGATCTGCGGGGCAAGTACGTCCGCTTTTCTACATGAGATATGAAAGGTTCCGGAATATTCGCTTGTGCCCGCGTATCTTCCAGAAAGTTCTGCACAATTCGTGTCTTGCATGCATGTTATCAGATTACACAAGGTTCAATGACAACAGACATCGGATAGAACCCTCGATAAGATTCAAGAAAGTTCCGATACGTATAGACGCGCCCTAAGCCGATCGACAGCATTTCTTAGAAGGTGAAACGCGGTCCCCCAATAAAGACAAATAAGTAAAGGTGCCAATACAATGGAGGATGCACCTACAGTTCAACCCGATCACATGTTGCAGCGTACTACGCCCTGATAATTCCTGCTGCGCAGCGAAGCGAAGAACATACGCGACACTCACAAATGTCGTTCATCAAAGGTTCTCTGTTGTACGAGCGTTCTTGTGCTACATAATGCGATCACACCACCGCTGCCGGCGCCCTATGAAGGACTCTTACGATGGACACTTGGCGTCCTATGATGACACCAGTTTCGAGAAATAAATTCCCGAAATTTGCCGAGAAATTCATTGGCGTTCCAGTTAATTTGTTAACAAAACGTCATTTCATGCACTGCCGCACACAGGTAACTGGAAGGCCAATGCATTTCTCTGCAAAGTTTAGGAATTTGTCTCGAAACTGGTGTCGTCCTGAGAATTCGTTGCGAGTGGATCCGCCTTGCGAAGTGCACTGCTAGAGTTTGTAAATTGCAATATGGGTCATAAGATAATTAGCTAAAAGCTTCATAAGTGAACTGTTAATTAGTAGATTTTGCATTTCATTTTTTTGTGCAAGTAGTGTCCGCCGCTTCGAGTAGACCGGCTCATAAAGTAGAATTGGGCTATCTGCCGCAGGAAACCTTTAAAAAATGTTGAAATTGTTAGCTGAAACACCCAGTATAAGACGTTTTCATTATACTCGATGAAAAATCGAAGCAGCTTTGGACAATCTCTAGCCATCCGACAATTGAACACCAGGCAGTCGGGATGACCATGATACGTTCTTTGTTTCGTTCGTTTTAAATAAAGCGGAGTAGAAAGCACTTCTTTGTAAGTGGGTGGCGTTCTACAGATTTATTTCGAGTATTCTTAGTGAAGGAAAGCTTTAGCAATCAGCTGCAGGTTACAGTAGGTGGGATCTTAAAACTGGGCTCGGTCGTTGTGTCTCGGGCGCAGAAGAAGGAAGTCAGAGCTGTGCGAAAACTTACTGAGAGTCGAAAGCCAGGCCCAGCCTTGTTCTCTTGTTGCTGGTTCTTGTCGCATTAGCAACTTCGAGAAAGTCTTTTATCACTCCTGTGACGGTCCACTGTGCACCTGTGTTGCAGGGCGACTTTCTGCACACAGAGTCTAGGTATATCTGGTCACATAGGCCGTCACTAGGTAGCACTGAGACCAGTGAGAATTTGTCAATGTTGTTCGTGCATATCATCGGCGGCCCTCCTATGACTGGTGCAACTGCATGAAGTAAAAAAAAACAAATAAACTGTAGGTGGATAGAAAGAGAGCGCGTTTTGAAAACTGACCACTAAAGACCCGCAGGCAAGCTGACAACGAGAACAAAAACAAGACGAGACTAGAGCGCAAGTGAACAATCGTTTGAAATGTTCAATGGCGTGATCGCTGTTACTGTTTCTAAATGCGTTACGAGCATCATGCACATGACCCACATCTATTTCTTTTAAATTGTTAAATTGCACGTTGCTTCCAAATAAAAATTTAAGTTGTTAGAATGGCGCTTGAATCGCTGTCTTTGTGTTGTCAGTTTGTGCGCTGCTCATGTAATTAAAAAAATATTACCAGCGCAATACCGCATTAATATATTTCTTAACACATATTGCGGTATTGTAAAAGCGATTGTCACGTGGTAAATATAAAAAACCAAAATGCAATAAATGCACCAATTCAGATCGGTGTCGCTGCATAAAAATTGGAGTTGGAACAAAAAAAAACTCTTTCACTCACCAGCATGAGAATGACGAATAATACTGCAGAAAATGTTGCCAAACTTCCGCATGTGTTGAACTGCACTATTGTTTAACTATTTTTATATACATTCTTCTATAGCTATATTTCTAATGAGATAAGCGGTGAGATTGCTCAACTTAAACGTAAGATAAAACGCAGGAAACGGAAGCGAGGGAAGGATACAAATGAAACTTCGAGCCTGTCTTTGCTGCGTAAAAAGAAGCAGGTTTCAGAGGAAGAAGAAAATCTTTCAGGAAAGCTCACACAATTTACGAAAGCTTCCACACAGTGTTTTAGGCGTCACCTTTGACCCTCGTACGAAAATTTGAGGTTCATTGAAACTGGTGGTTGTTTTATTACCGACCAATCAGAAATCGCCAACAGATGCAATGCTTATTTTCATTCTGTGTTCAGTCTTCCTACTTCTTTGCCTCCGAATTTCAGTAAAGGAAGGTGCACACTGCCATTTGGCATTCCGGATGTGGTTTCGTCTGAACAAGATATATTTTCCCTCCCACTTAATTTAAACAAAGAACGTCGCCTGGGCCTGATCCTATTCCTAATGAGTTTCTGCAGCGATACGCCGAACGGGTCTATAAATATTTACTTGTCATATTTAAGCCTTCTTTAGAGCAATATTGCTTACCAACTGATTGGTTACAAGCCAGAATATTACCAGCACGCAAATGTGAAAGAAAGCACCTATTTCTATCCCTTGCAACTGTTCCAAAATAGTTGAGCCTGTCTTGGAAAAGTGCTTATCCGAATACCTCGAGAACAAAGCTAAAGACATACTAAAAAACATAGCCTACAACACTCCTTCAATCACAAATGATAATATCTTCTCAGCGCTTGGCCTTCTATTCTTCGGGAGTCCGTTTACGCAAGCTGTGGTGCTAAGGCATTTTCGATTCAGTGATGTTAAAATATGTTACACAGCCCCCCCCCCCCCCCCCCCCCGAAGCCTTCGTAGTACTGTTGGCTTTATAGCTCCGCGATCCTCAACAAGATATGGTGAAGCTAGGCGTTGTGTTTATATACCGAACATTCTGAACGATTTGCCAAATGAGGCATTATCCATGACATCAAAAAAGGCCTGGAAAAACATGATTTATTCACTGTAACATGGCTGCCTTAACATTTGTAACAAATACTGTTCATCATTTCAAAAAAAAAAAAATGTACACCGTGCCGTCTTGGTGTCGATTATTGATTCTTGCTATATGTTTTGCTTCTTCTTCGTGTTATGCTTCCCAACTGTTAGTCCTCCTGCATTATCTTGCCAGATGTCTATGGTAAAGTCAATATTGCGCGCTTGTTCGCTGATTTGCCGGGCCAAGTCCCTCAAGCCACTTGTGGCTTTGACAGACCCGTTTCTTGTATTCTGTATTCCTTCGTGGAATTAAGATTATTATTATTATTATTATTATTATTATTATTATTATTATTATTATTATTATTATTATTATTATTATTACTTGTATTTCAGCGGAAATCTGTCACAGTTCTAGGGCAGGTTATTTAGGTTAGCAAGGACCGTAAGGAAGAAAGCAGGCTACAAATTCATATGGATAAGAGGCGGCAATACCTTCGCAAAGAAAGACGAAGCCGCAAGACACACTCGAATTAGTCGCGACTCGGACTTCGATAAGATAAAATGGCTGATCGATCATTACCTAGCCCACTAGAATTTCCTGACTATGCCACGTTTAAGGCAAACTTGGGCCGAAACGAAGATCAAGAATTCACGGTGATAAAATTGAAGGCTCGTAGTCTCCGCAAATATTGGGAACAATTCAAGATTTTAGCAGAAGAATCTATAGGTTTTGTTGCTATATTTGTTCTCACCGAGATAGATGCAACACAGTCCTGTTTAGATGTGTTCACAGTGAACGGTTATAGTGCCAGTTTTATTGCACGCCCCATACGCCGTGGGGGAGGTATCGCTGTCTTTGTGAGTGAAAAATATGTTTCAGCAGTTGACATCACATTTATGCATGCGGAATGTTTGGCCTTAAACGTGAATTTATTACACGCGACTTTGACATTACTCGCGGTATACAGACCGCCGTCTGGTAGCATGACAATATTTGTAATTGAACTCGAGGAAATACATCTCAAGTAGAAAGAAGCTGAGGTGTTCTGCCTAACATGGGATCTGAACATTGATATCCTAAGCACAAAAAAAAATTTCTATTTGACATTACTTATCCTCACTATCAGCATATGGAATTGAAAACACGATCACAGCCGCCAAACGTGCAGATTTCTTGAACGGTCGACAAGTCACGTGTTCAACACATCTGTTTTCGTGCACCGAATCACACTTTGACCTCATGTATCATTTCTCAACGTCTAGCAGATCATTATTTAACCGCCTGTCATTTTTGTCCTAAGTATAAACCATCTGGAACTGCTTCAAGTTTCAGTGATGTTAATAAGATACATGTGACAATGACAGATGAAGGAATGTTGGATGCATTAGTGGCATCTTTTCACTCGGCAAGTTTATTTGCGGATGATCTCGCAGAGGTACTTTACTCAAACATGTGTCGTAAACTTGACGAGCTCAAAAACACTTTTAGGCGAGAAATTATGCGTAAAATAATGCACGTGGCTTAGATAAGGTTAAGCCAGGATGCGACGCATACTAGCCTTTATTTTAACGCGACAGCGTTAAGGAGCTCGTGTCGCAGAAAAGCCGGTGTCGTCGGCGTCGGCTCAGGCGTGCGTCGCTTGCTCAGGCGCACATTTCGTTGTCGCGCCGAACGCTGCGTTGCTCGACGCTCACCGCGTCCGATGCGGGGCGCGTAGTCGCTGCGCCGTAGCCCATTGTCTTACACCCCTTGGCGGGTCGACGGGAACGTTGTCGCGTGCCACTCTTGAAGGCGAAGCTTAAGAGGAAGCTTTAGCTCGGGCCCAACTCCGACGCGGCCTATTCAAATACATGTAAAAACGCAAAAACGTTTTTCTGACATAACCCCTGGACCGATTTTAATGAAATTTGTTGCATTTGAGAGAAAACGTTAAATTCTAGTGACTGTTGGAAGTGGAATTTTGATTTAGAGCTTGAATTTTGTTAAAAGGATTTTCAAAAATTCAGACGTTTGAAAAAGATAGAAGCACGAAGTTTACAAACTAATAGCTCGGCATCAAGAACAGTTATTGCGATTCTGTAAACGGCATCCATTAGACCATTCAAAGCGAACAAATTTGTTTTGTCAGTTTACATCTTACGTGAATTTGTTACGTTGTTTACGAGGGTTCTGCGAAAGTTGTAATTACACATTTCCCCATTTTTTGAGCTTCATGTGTAACATATCAATTTTGTCCGCTTTGAATGTGCTATCAGGTACAATTCACAGAGTTGCGATATCATTTTTTCTTCCGGAGTTACAAAGTTGTAAACTTGGTAGTTTCGTTTTCTGAAAATTTGCGATTTTTGCCAAATTTTTATAAAACGTTGACGATGTAAATCGAAAATTCAAAACCAACAGTGACTATATTTTAGGTTTTTCTTTTAAATGCAGCAAACCCCGTGAAATTTGGTGCAGTGGTTGCCGAGAAAAACGAATTCTCCTTTTACATGTATTTAGATAAGAGCACCCGAGCTAAAGCTTCCCCTTAAGCGTCCGCTTTGCAGCTGTTATGACGTCATATGGTAGCTACGCGCAGCAAGGAAGAGCGTGGTTGTGTGACTAGTATGCTTCGCATAAAAGGTGGCATCATGATTGGCTTAGCCCTGAAATTTCACGCGCAATTGCGATTAGGGACCGGCTTTGGAGGCGTTCCAAGCATGCTCCTAAAAACGCAGACCTGCGGTCAGATTACAGAGCCGCCAGAAACAAAGTTAACGTTAAGTTAAGTAGTTAAGTAAGTAAGTTAAAGTTAACTTTAAGCAGCAGTTCAAACGAGCGTTTAAAAATACGGCAAAGATGTGGTCACTAATTAACCATATTCGTGGACAAGGCAGGAATGTGCCCAGTTTTGATGTTTTAGTAGAAGAGCCCGTTTCAAAAGCTCATAGTTTCAATAAGCATTTCAGGCTCGTTGCGGAAATGGCAGCAGCTCGACAAGGCGTAAAATGCACTTTAAAAGGATCTTTGTTAGCTTCCGCATATCTTCCAAAGTTATCAAAGGAAGATCTTGCCAGATTAATGTTTAGCTTCAAGCGGAGTAAGGCTGCCTGAATAGATGGCTTATCGGTGGAATTGATGCAACAGAATTTTGACGCTTTTTCGGACATTAGGATCTTTTTGATTAACGATTTCTTAGAACATGCCGCCTTGCCAGAAAACTTGAAGACCGCTATTGTAAGACCACTGTTCGAGGGAGGTCAGAAGAACACAGTTGAGAACTATCGACCGATCTCTGTTTTGCCAGTCCTTTCCAAAATACTCGAGAAATTTATATTTGGATGCATGACGTCCTTCTTAAACAAATTCGCTGCCTTTTCAAGCCATCAACACGGCTTTATTCCAGGAAGGGGCACCATACATCTTCTGGAGCAATTTGCAGACCAGTTGTACGCAGCATTTCAGGAAAACTCGTTTAGCTGGGCTCTCTTTTTAGACGTTAAGAAAGGTTTGATACCGTTAACCATAATATTCTTTCAGAAAAACTATACTTACTAGGTTTCCCAGGTCCCTTTTTTGCGATTCTCAAGAATTTTTTCAGCGGTCGTTCTCAAATTTTTAGTTTAAACAACCAATGACAATATAGTAGCAAGCTGCCTGTGAAG
>NC_091828.1:80197500-80252500 GCF_038994185.2 Dermacentor albipictus
CCCGCCGTGCTTGCCCGGTGGCCATGGTGTTGGGCTGCTGAGCACGAGGTCGCGGGATCGTATCCTGGCCACGTCGTCCGCACTTCGATGGGGGCGAAATGCGAAAACAACCGTGTAGTTAGATTTAGGTGCACGTTAAAGAACCCCAGGTGGTCGAAATATCCGGAGTCCTCCACTACGGCGTGCCTCATAATCAGAAAGTGGTTTTGGAACGTAAAACCCCATAATCTAATCTATCGCCCGCGAACAAAGAGTTTTCACAGAGAGGTGTTACTGCGGAAGAAGGAGGAGAGGGATAGAACATTTATTAACCGAAATCAAAAGATGCAAGTGACGAAAGCTTCTGCTCCTCCTTGCACCCGCGTCGGCTGCTGACACATGATGGGTTGGTTTAGAATATGCTAAAGAGCTTTTTACACTTACCTTTCTTATAGGGCAGATGATACATGGTGATTTGCTTGAAGTCCTGCTTACAACTGTGTCTCCGCCAACACAATCAGGCGCCATAGTTCATAAAACACTATGCATAGAGGTTTCAAGCACTGTCGAGCAAAATCTTACAATAAACGTTACGCAGACTTCTTGCCTTGGCTGCGTAAGTTTTTCAGCAGGGTACCATTGTCGAGTAATAAGCCAGGCATCAGACTCATCTTCTCCGAAAACCCGGCGCGGTAGCTTAGCGGCTATGGTGCTGCGCTGCCAAGCACGAGGTCGCGGGATCGAATCCGGGCGGTCGCATTTCGAAATGCGGAAACGCCCGTGCATGGCGAGTCGGGCGCACGCTACAGGACCGCAGGCGGTCGAAATTAATCTGGAAGCCCCTACTACGGCGTGCCTCTTAGTCAGACCATGGTTTTCGGGACGTAAAACCCCAGAATATTATTTTTAATGTGCTCCGAACTGTCGAACATACGCCGATTCTATAAATTTGCGATATTTGCAGTTAGTGTTTGGAAAACTAAACAAACTGTATGCCTAAATTTTCTTTAAGTTTACGATTTCCACTTTTTGCAACGTTTTCCAGGGCCTTCTGAAACATTTTGTTTCACAAGCACCGGTCATAAAATACATCCTTTATGTATTTGTATTAAACAAAGCTAATTGAGATGGTTCTGCCGTCACATAATTATAGCATTACCTCATTTCACATGCATAAGAAAAAAATTAACTTTGTGCCACAGGCAAAGCTTCCTTCATTCCTGGCCTCAAGGTCCTAACATGCAGCTCGAAAAGATCAAAGCCGGAAAGAGCAGGCAGCCCGTCTAAGGAATATAAGGGTGCTTTTATTGAGCACAATATTGGCATACACATATTGCTGTTCGGCGTTGCATAGGTCGTATATATGTCCAAGGGAGGAACCGCGAAAATTGTGGGAACAGAGCGACGTCCGCGTAGGGCGCGACCAGAGCGACAGCCACGAACAAGTGGCGACAATCTCGAGAAAAACCATTTCGACGCAAAGCACGGCGAACAGGCACATCGACGTGTTACGTAACGCTGCCGTGACGTCACTGAAAATATTGATTGGCCACACGCTCGGCTAACCATTCCAAACATTGCAGCCATAAATAAGCAGCACAGCTGGAGCATTTCACCTTCGCATCCGCTGACGTTTCAGACTTCATGGGTGCGATCTTGTACGCGTTCCAAATTAGAACGGAGGCGGTCCATTCTACCGAGCGGCACACGATTGGTCAATTTGAACCGTAACGGACGCCATGAAGTCAATTGTGACGTGATATCTGCGGCCAATCATTCCTTGTCGTCTCCTATCGGACGAACGCAATGGAACGGACCACCTATTTCGTGACGTACAGAACAGACCGCCTCCGTTCGATTTTGGAACGCGTACAAGATCGCACCCATGTCCGCACTGTCACATCATGCATTGGTTCTAAACTTCAGTTTCTTTAATTGATGTAAATTTTGCGACGAAGCTTAATTAGTGTGAAGCAACAATCCGTAGCTGGTTATGTCACCATCGGTTTCATATTCGCTGTTGCATTTTCAGGTTGTGTGCAGGAGAGCTTTTATTTGGTTATTTGGTGGTATCGTATCAATGCACGATATTGCAGCTCACTCATACTGTACGTTAGGTCGTTACACGCCAAGCACGTGGGTGCAGCTTTTTTTTTAATCAATGGAGACAAACCATGTCGGTGAGTGCGTAATAGTTAGCCAGTCGAAAAACGCAACAGAAAACACTTTTTTTTTTTGTAACGAGAGAACTCTTTTCTCTAAGGGCATAACACAGGCGTTCAGCTGTCGCCAAGGCAAGAGTTTATGTCGTATTAAGAAATACCTGCCATGAAATACATCGTACCGTCACAACAAGATCGCTTCTGTGGAAGCGGCCAGATTTTCAAGGTTTTTTCTGAGGTCGGCTTTCATAGATCTATTAGTTTGGGCAAAAAGAATCTTCTCTTCACGAAAAAAAAAATACACGACAGGCTCATCACCAGAATTTCTGTTGTACTCTGAACGTTCCTTTATGTCGGCTTCAAATAGCTGGGTGCAATCTTGTTAACGTCACGGTTAGAATGTAAGCATTGTAAAGGCAAAAATGCTTTTATGCATCTGTTAAGCTCGCATTGCAACACCTTATTGAAAATATTCGACCATGCCATCAAGATGCGACAGCAGAAAGCGCAATCCTGCACTGAAGCGTGTAGAGCAACAAGCATCTCTAACAACGCCACTGCTGTTTGTTTGTTTGTTTGTTTGTTTGTTTGTTTGTTTGTTTGTTTGTTTGTTTGTTTGTTTGTTTGTTTGTTTGTTTGTTTGTTTGTTTGTTTTTCCCAAGGGGGCGTGTGCAAAATCGTAAATATTAGCGGAGCTTTGCTTCCAGCACAACGTTCGCTAGGGAATTCAGCAATAGAAGTTCGCTCTCCTCAGCAGCAAACTACGAGCTCCACCGAAATTAAACCACGCCGAAACGTGTGAATAACGGTGCATATTGTGTCCTTTGTGGTTTACGACTCCACCAACGTGTGAGGACTTTAGCCATGGAACATCGAACGCAGTGCCGTATGCCAAAAAGTTACGGTTGGTCAGGAAAGCACATGTTCTTAGGCTAGGTTTTACGTGTACTCGAGTCTGTTGTCATATACACATTGGCACGCCATTTTCTTACTTATCCGCGCTTCTGTTGATTCGTGTCATCCTCTAGGAAGGTGCACATTTATAAAGAATGGTATGACGTGGCAGACTCAGGTAGCGATTCTTTACAACGAACGAATTCGGAAGTATTATGTATCCATCCTTCCTCGATTCTGTAATCGCCCAAAGTGCATCTTTCAGCATCTTTCTAACACTTCTCGGCATATACTGTCGCTTTCTAGACAGCGAACACACAAATACTGAAGGAACCGGGCAAGGAAGCAGCCTTACAGACTTACAAATATTTGATGTCCGTGATGGTCCGATATTGACTTCTAGCTTCCAACAAATTAGGACAGCCAATGCAAATTTAGAACATTCAATTCTAAGAAATATTGTGCAATATAATTATTTTGCTCTCATAAATGACACTGCATCAACGAAGAGACGATGCTTCAGGCGAAAAAGTATATTTCCCCACATTTTAAAGCATGTTCACCTGGAGCGCCTGCCAAACAATAAAGGAAGGTAATGAGCTCACACTTTAACCGCCGTCATAACGCAGTCGGCTGGTCTTTCGTGCCACTTAATTAACGGCAACTAGTAATGCCGTAATTTTTAACCTGTGTAGTTTAGACGGCATTATACTTTTTCCTTTTTCATACAATCAAATTCAGTTATGTTTTATATTTTTAGCCAGTAAAATGTGGTGTGATGCTTCCTTTGAGCCAATTTGAGCCAATCGAACATGCAATGTGGAGCACCGGGAAACCACCACTCCGCAAGCAAGCCACGCATACCAATTCCGATCAGAAGCTACAGGTACGGTCCATAATCACAGTGTTTATTATATCTCGGTATTTGTTTTCTTGGTGGTCCCTATCGCCCTGCCTAGCCAACCTTCCATCCATGAAGCGTATATTGTTTTCTAATGGTTTTCCTCTACGCTTCAGAAGTTTTACTGGTGCCTCACACAGAGAGGCCTGCAACCAGTCGTTTTGGTCTGGTGTGGCGGTATTTTGTCAACCCCAGTTAATTTCGTTTACAAAAGAAATGTTTCTCTAATTCTAACAACATCTTCTCCAATGGTCGCTGGGTACGTGGAAAAGCGTTCTTGTTCGCTATAGCTTGAGGACTGTGGCAACGCTTACAGCATCCCATGATCCTTTCCCAAACATAAAATATGGCACATCCAGCGCCAATTCCGGTGCCCCAACATCACGGTTCCCTGTCCTCACGAGCGCTCCTGAGTGCAGGGTGAAGACGAAGCCCTCGAACCTACTTTAAACAAAATCGTTCGCAGTAGTCAACACTGGACTGTGTTTTTAGTTGTCAGTAGTAATTCACATCACCCCAACCCTAACTTTATAGTCCACTTCGTTCTTAGATGCAACTTCCTTTCTTTCTGTACAATCTTCTTATTGAACATTTTTCAGGAGAAAAAAAAATCATCTCAGTAAAAACACGTAACTCAGCAGACCGACCGACTTTGTTGTGCTGCTTCTTTTGCTTGCGTCCATTTGATACTCCGAGAACCTCGTGTTCTAACCTAGGTGTAGAAGAAATGCGATGAACTCGTCACAGGTGATTGTTCGTGGCAGTTATACGGGACCCCCGAAACAGCAGCAAAATGCCAGGGCTCCTCTCAAAATAACTTCTGCAGTTAAAAAACACGCTGCCTACATTCTGGGTATGTATATAAGGTTCAACCTGGGTATATATATACTATTTCTGTGTACACCTTCACGTATGTAGATGAGTACATAATTATGTTTAACTACAGAGCTACTGAGTGAAGAAAGGAGCGGTGGTGAGTATGCAAAGTAGCGAAATATGCGGGGAGGCTCTGCAAGCGTCACTTGTATAGATGAGGCTCTGATGATTCGTCATTTAGGCGACATTCTGCTTGCGTGATTAAATACGATCTGGAAAGCGAGGGCTACTTGTTTGGGCACAGAACGATGCAATGAGGCCTCTGCGACGTGGCAAACGCTACGCTTAGTTTACAGCGCCCGGCGCTTGTACCTTGAAGCTCGTAGTGTTATTACGGTCACCATGCTGACGTTCTTTTCTTTGGCTTCCTCGTTTTCTTTTGATTCCTAAGCTCCATCTTCATTTGCTGTGAACTTCCTTATGCTTCCTGGAGGCAGTTGCTTGCGTCTTTCCGATTCCCTTGGTTGATTTATTCGTTTTCTTTCGATTACCATACTAATGTCAGCAATATTTCCTATCTCCTATCCAATTCTGTTCTCGGATCCAAATTCTTAACTTCCCGTGCTGTCTAATTCGTGCCTTACTGCCACTTTTATGCTTTCCGGAAGCCAAGTGTAGCACCAAGGACATCGCCGTGGCAATGAAGACACGAAAACCTGGCACACATATGCATTACTGCCCTGTCACGGATGCAGAGGGTCTGCCGAAATGAAACTGATAAATAACGCACATCGATTTTCAGGCTTCCAATGATAGATCGTATAACTGCCGTAAGGCCAGCCTGCAAGTGTCTATCGAGGTAACCACAGCATTCCATTAACAAGTAGGCAGTTTTGTATTTAATTGGATTCAATTGACTGCACTGAAATTTTATATCGTGCGCCTACAACTCCGCGTCACACTGTGTAATCGGGCCTCGCCATGCGTAATTCCCGACACTCGCGGCAATCTAAAGAAATGCGAATAAAACATACGTGTGGGTGGCTGCATTTTTGGGTAATACATTCTAATGTGACTTCTAACGACACTTCTTGCTAAGCACTCTTCCTCATTTCTCCCAAGTATTTTTCGACAGTTTCATTGTTTCGAGATTCTACAAGAGCTCGTTTTCCAACGTTTTCGAATTTCCTAGCAGAGGCATTTTGCACGTCGATACGCATTACGGTATCACGTTCTTAGAATCAAGCGTTCACTTTCCTTACTTTTTTTTTCATTTGTATTTTTTGCTACGGATGCAAAACCATATCTGCGTTGTTCGGTGCAAAAAACTGTCAATCACAAAACCTTAATACAGCTTTCACGGCCAAAATACGAACACTGTTGACCAAACTCATTTTTTCTAGAATGAGGCAGCCGTGCATCCATGCGAGAGAACTCGGCAGAGTGATAATCGCTGCGCACACACTTCCGTGGAGTGTACCAGTTGAAACTTTCGAACGACCATAAATTTACCGTTTACTCTAACCTTTCGTGCAATTTAGAAGCTAGACAACAGCCATTCGCACAAGCTTTCTTTGCAGTGGCTAACCTAATAAGCTGCTCGACAGGCTCCATCGACGGCAAAGGCGTCCACACATCTGTTTGCGTTCGGTTGACGGAAACGCAATTTGCGGCACCCCAATCCAATGCCTCCTCCGCCCGTTCTCGGTCAAACCTGGCAATCGCGCATTATTTCGTTTCACTCCCGCAAGGGCCGGCATCCGGTCTACTTTTATGGAAGGCCGTTTGTCAGAGAGATGAAGTTTCTTTCGACCGGTGGTACGCGGCAAATCCAATATCTCAATCCGGCGTTCGTTAGTTTTTCACACCAGAGGAAAGTCTGAAAAACATAAAGGACCTCGAACCCACTGGGCTGAAATTGTTTAAGCCTCGCGAGAGCCGTCTTTCCCAGTCGCCTTCCCGAGAGAGCAGTCAAAACCACGTTACCTGGTAACTGGGTCAAACGTTCGATATCCTGCAGCAAACGTTTACGTTCCGCGAAAAAAAAAATGAAAGGAAGAAAATACTCGGGAAGCCATGCTCGATCGCTTCGTTTAGAGGCACTTCGCGATGCCATGCTTGAAAAAAAAAATGGTTGCGTTGCTGAGGCACATTTCTCAAGCAAGCCTAAATCAGCAAAAAAACGACACATTTGACGCCGTAATATTTTTTGTTCAAAGAAAAGCCAATAATATCAGCTCAAGTTTGACGCATATTGTATCCGGTGAAAAAAAAAAGAAACGTTTTGTGGTATTTATAACATACTCAGAGGCTAGGAATAGGCATCCCACGTCTTACCATCCCGACTGCATCGCACCGCCCCTGCCCCCCCCCCCCCCAACGTATCCGAAACGATAGAAGCCGTGTTATGGAGCGACGCTCCTCAACAACGTGGACGCGCAATTTGTGCTACGCTGGTTACGCCGTCAAGCCGTACAGCCAGCTTTACCCCGAGGACTGCGAGTTAGAGGGAAAGGCAACCATGCCAAAGCAAAACTGGCGGCAGTGCCTACAGGGTCGTAAGTACAGAGTGTCATTCACGATGACAATGATGAGCTTTCCACATATTTGTCTAAACATCCGCATTTTGGCTTTGAACCCAATCCCGGTTTCCTAACTTCATCTAATCGCATCAATTTTGTATCGCTATGACAAGTCTTATTTAGCGTCGGATTTCTACAAGCTTATTAAGTTCTGAACGTCACGAATAAAGCAGCCCAAGAGTCGAAGAATATTCACCTACGTTGAGCGTTCATACGCAAATGCCATATAGATTTAGCACAACTCACACTCTAAAGGTGCCCCGGCGTATTTATGCCCTGTACATTACGACCTGAAGATAGTTGTGATATAAAGCACTCAGCTGTTTTTTAAAAAATGTGCGTCAGCACCCAACCGTCCTAGCGAAACTAGAGGAATAAATTAACCGTCACTATGCCTTTTAAACGAACCAGTTCCAAATCGAGGAAGAATTGACGTGTGATTCCCATGGTTGTTTACCGATTTCAGCGCCAAATTTCCCACTAGTGAACGCTGTACGAAACTCTGTGCCACTGGCGAGTCTGCCTTTCATTTGCATTCGGCGCGTGTTAAGTGACAGTGACACGAAATGTCTCACTACTTCGAGCATCGAACTAGCGACCCGCAGAATCATTGCATTCAAGGCGCGTGCAGCCAAGGTCCAAGATAAGCAGCGGTCCGTTTCCGGTTACGGTCGGTCTCGATCAAGCGCGTTCCCGTTCATGCGTCGCTGCTCAAGCAGGTAGAATTGCGAGCAGACCTTTCGTTTGCTAGGCCTTCCGCTGAAGGACACGGTACAATGATCGGCGAATCCCCTTACCACCCTACTTGCGTTAACTCTAAAGAATATTTGATATTGACACGTCAACGTTGGAACGTGGCTTCAGAAGGTAAACGGAGCAGAAAACGAAAGCCGACTGAAAACACACACACACACACACACACACACACACACACACACACACACACACACACACACACACACACACACACACGCACACGCACACGCACACGCACACGCACACGCACACACACACACACACACACACACGCACGCACGCACGCACGCACACATACACACACAAACACACACACCACGCAGTGCTGTGTCACTAGCCGTCCAAAGTGCCCACTTTGCCAACTTGTCCAATGCCGCACCTCAAGCCGTCAACCAACTAAGCGAGCGCTTGCACACATCTGTGGAACACGAACACTGTAGCCATCGGTTAACTGCTGCCGAAAGCGCAACGTTCCGCAGTCGGAAGGACCCACGACCCAAGGAATCGGACATTTATTCGTTGCGGACACCTAACGCTAAAGAGAAAGCCAGGCCAGATGTAGTCTGACCCCCACCAAGAAAAATGCAGTGGCTCGCTCGATTAAACGGGCCAGAAAAAACCGGAGCGTCTGTAGAGGTTAGAGAGGCATGTAACGTCTCTACCAGGACGTCTTAGTGTCTTCGCGAGGCATTGTGGTCAACGAGGTTCAGAGTGGGTTGTCGTAAAAACTATATTTTGCACACGCTAAGCTTGAACACGTCGAGGATTTGTCAAAGGCGGTAGCTTGTGCTTTGAGCAGAAACGGGAGACCCTGATGATGACTAGTAACTGCGGTTTCAAGGCGTTGCGGGCACCTAAAACACTGTGCCGAAGAACTAACAGTTTCACTCTTGGAAAAAAAACAGAGAAGGAGCCATGTGTAGTAACTGCTCTTTCAGAGTTTGTTTGTCTTTTGTTTTTTCACTTCCTGCGTCACTTCTACGATGTGGCACGCCACGTAACGGGAGACAATAATATAGTGCTTTTCAGTTTAAAGAGAACATGCCAAAACACTTTCTGCAAAACGGAATCAAAGAAGGTTTTGCTTGATAACTCATGACCGGATCGCGAAATGAACTCGCTGGAGAATAGTCACGTGGCAGCATTATGTCGACGCCCACGCTGCCTCCCAAGTGCACACATTATATGTCGTGGGCAAATGAATGCACGTCTTAGTGACGTAGTCACGACAAACGGCTCGCGAACGGAAACAGTAATATGCAAGCTTAGCACGCAGAACGAAGCAGGCCTACGAAAAGAAAAGCGGGCCTGCCAAGCAAAGCAAGAACTCAAAAGGTTTCCAACAAATTCACACATTCCAAGAGGCGTGGAAAACGGGCAACGAATGTCGCCACGCGTTGGTTTCTCCACACAAATTGATTTAAGTTATGGGCTTCACACCTACAAGACAGACACTCAGGAAAGGAAAACGTCGTTCCAACTACTGATGCCTGTCAGCATTGTAGGTAAACGGACAAGACACCGTGAAGCAGAGACAACGAAGTTGACAATGTTCGGGATCGCCAGCGATCCACAAGCCGAAAGACAATATCGCTTGTTGAACCACTGCGCACACGGACACACAAACACGCGATGCAATTCACTGCACTACACTGCGATCTTCGCAGAACAAAGACCAAAAAGAAATCAAAAGTTAGTTGTCCCGGAGGGACATGAGACGATTCACCCGAAACAACACTTGGGAGAATGTTCATCGAAGCAGTCAGTATTGAAGTCTCCTCGCAAACGTACAAAAAACACACCCGCACACACACATTTCACATATCACTGCCTTCTGCAGTGCTCGAAGTCGGCACACCTATCGGCACATTGCTCACGCAGTGAGCAAGCTCCGGATCTTCTTCAAGAAGCAGTCCCATTGTGGATCCATCAGTAATTATGTTTCGAGCCCGTTCAATTGAATTGATGCATGTGGCCAGAGCCTACCGCGGTGTTCCTCTACGCTATCACGCCAAAGCTAACAGGTCTGCACAGTGAAATAAACAAAGAGGTCTACGTTCGAAACGCAAGAAATTCTTCGGCGTAGAGCACGGTCGTCGGTGTAGAACACGGTCGTCGAGCGAGTTTTTCTATACTTATGCTTCCTGTTAGACGCGCCAGGTACAGTGCGTGTTAAATTAGCTACAGGCGCTTACTTAGCTCAAATTGACAAAAGCCCCGATATAATAACCCACAGAACATTACAGGTGTTTCCATGAAGCGACCGTCATATTGATCAGAAATCTTTTCTAAGCCTTACCTTAGAACCGCTTGTCATAAATAAATGAACTGTCCATGCTTTAGCCAACCTAATCTAGCAATTAGTAATCTAGTAGCGCACGTTAGCACCGTCTCTAATTAATTCAACAACGCATCATTATAACTGTCTGTAGGAAGAGGTGCGAAAGCGAGAAATTGAATTTTGAGATTCCGCGCCAATCAACATTACGTTCAGGTTTGCCACGATTGAAGTAAATTAGAAGTATCTTCTCTTCCAATAATTTATGCCGCAAGGATCTCGTACTGAGTTTTGTTCCCTTGGGCAATACTGCAACGTTCCAACTGTGCGAAAACCTCTTCCTCAGAAAGCTTTCGGCTACTTCACTGCCCGGCCAAGTGAAGCTACTCCACGAAAATAACTGCGCACGAGGACAGTAAATTCTAGAATCCCCTACGCCACGAATACTTGAGTTACCTACCACACGAGAGGCGGGAAACACGCGGACACTGCGCTTGCGCCAAGCGCAATTGCAAGCAAACCGAGCTCAACGCAGAATTACATTCAGTTAGCTCTGTTTCCTGAAGCGACTCGCAAGTGTAACACCCTTTTCCGGCAGCTTTCTACGGAAATGCCACGTCTCGATTATAGAAATCTGTCACTCGTCTTCCCACCGCACTGTACCTGCTTTGACGAAACAAACTATGAGTTAGCGGCAATTTCACACCACTCATTCAGATGGAACATGACTCGCCAAACAACTGATGAGGCACCCGTCAATGTTCACTCATTATTTGAGAATAATGAAACTACTATATATATGGCAAGTGCAAACTCTAATAACGCCTCGATAGAGTCTTAAGCCCTTCATACGTCAATTCTTGACAATGAGCGACGATGTAACAGCTGCACTCGCTGCGAGCGGGCGATGAACGGTTAGGTATCACACATGCTGGCAGTATTGCGTCTCTGGCACCGGAACGTTCAACAAAACACACTACTACCAAACGAAAACGAGAAATGTGTCAGTAGTATAGAATACTAATCGCGAGTAAACTTTAAAAAAATGAACAGGCAAGATCTTTGTCTCTAGATTCTCTAGTGTCTAGGCCCTCTAGGAGAAGCGCCCTCTTCCTCGAAACCAGCATTCGAATGTACTCGAGGTCGCCGTCGGCTATTCATTTTGGACGCAGTAGCAGTACTTCCTCAGCGTCTGGTGCTCGATGCAAGACGACTGACGGCCGTACTTGTTGATGCGGCTGACGTCGTCGAAGACCACGGGCCGCTGGTCCTCCCGCACGAGGAGCAGGCCCTCCAACATGGCGTCGCTGGGTCGCACGACCACCGTCACGCGCAGTCTGCGCACGCCCCCAGAACCACGGCGGACGTCGGTGGATGCGCGGCCCGCCGCGGTGGCGGGGTGCGAAGAGCTCGAGGACGGCGACGAGGAGGACGAGCTTCGGACGCTGCTGAACACCTCCCGCGCGTCCTGAATCCTGCGTATCGTGAGGCGAGCACAACGGGACGAAATGTTGCCCAGGCCCGCTTCGAGCAGGCTGTTGACCTTGTCGACGAGCGCCAGCGCCGCCTTCTCGACGATCTTGCTGGACAGCTCCACCGGCTCCTCGGCGTCGCACGAGCAGTACTGCTCCGGAACCCGGGCCAGGTCGCACGTTCGGCCAAGGGGGATCTCGCGAAACAGGCTGACGCCGAAGTCGGATTTGGGTTTGTCGGCGAAACGCCCGTCGCGGCCCAGAAACAGGATGTCCCTGAAGGTCTCGTAGGTGTCGTAAGGGGTCGTCAGTCGACCGGCGTTCGACTGCAGCGCACCGAGCAGAGATTTGGCCGTTGCGGACTCGGCGAGCGAATTGTCCGCCAAAGCGGAGTCCCGGGCGGGACTGCCGTGGCTGGTCGGCAAAGCCTGCTTGAGCCGTGACCACCTGGAAGGCGGTCTGACGGCGAAGAAAGGCAGCCGTTCCTCGAGCCTGCCCACGAAGGTCTCGCGGATCGAGTCGAACCTGTGCCCGTGGTCGGAGAGGAAGAAGAGGAACGTGTTGTCAAGATGGCCCCGATCCCGGAGCTCGGTAAGAAACTGCACGATGTCTTCGTCGGCCGCGGCTACCTGCTGCATGTACTCGTGGCTTATCTCGACGAGGAACGAGAAGGCGAAGTAGGGCTGCGAGCCGTTGTTGGCTTCGATGAACCGCCGGACGTAGTCAATCTGGAGCTTGTGCTTGGGAACGTTGCCGTAGCACAGGTTCGAGCTGCTCCTCATCAGGAACGAGCTCTCCATGGCGAGGCAGTAGGGACGAAAATAAAAATCGGTCGGCGGATCCCTGAAACCGCGCGCGAGGTAGTTGAAGACTCCATACTCGGGAAAGTCTTCGGCGAAGAGCGTCAGGTATCCGTCGCGTTTGAAGTCGTCCCAGATGAACTGGACGTCGTCGAAGGTTTCGCCCTTCGGGCCCGGATGCTTCAGCTGCGTGTAGGCCTCCATGCCGGTCAAGAGCGCGACCAGGTTGGGAAAGGTGTTGTCGCCGACCTTGTTCATTCCCCGAAAGACAACCGAGCCCAGAACGTCGGTGAGGAACGTGTAAGTCTTTGGCAGTAGTCGCATCATGGACAGCCTCGAGATCGAGTCGAGGCCAAACACTAGGACACTCGGACGATCCTGTGTGTCGGACGGGGGCGGCGGCGGCGACGCTGATTTGCCACCACGGCCGTCCCGCGGCGGTGATGACGTCATCGAAGTCCCCGGGTGCTCCTTCTTAGGAATGCGCAGCACTGCGTGGACGTTGGAGTAGATGGGTAGCTCGAAGTAGTTCCGGCACGAAACGTAGACCACGTCGTGCGCGAGGGGCGTGCCGTCGCGAGTGAACGGCACGGGGTCTTCGTATTTGACTCGGTCGTCTCCGTCCCGTTCGGCAGGGCTGTACGAGCAGCGCAGGGAACTGAGCTTGTACCCGGAGCTGTAGTTGAAACGCAGGTTTCCTCGGACGTCCACGAACGTCAGCCAGGGTTGCCGCACCTGGGCGTGAATAACCAAACTAGCCTTTAAAAAAACACTTCCGTAATATAATGCCGGAAATTGGCAAACACTGTGAACCTTCGGCAACTCTGCTAAGGTTAGGTTGTAAGCAATTATCCGCAGGGCACAAACCGAGACACAATGCACACTGTAGGAGGGACATAACAAAAAGTTTATCTTGATTCATTACAGACTTAAGTGCACGTTAAAGAACCGCATGTTGTCTATTTCCCGAATCGCCCACTATGCCGTGCCTCATAATCGGCTAGTGGTTTGGCACGTAAAATCCAATAATTCAACTTTCTAATAATTCTTGCTTCAGTTTTATGTCCACCCAAGAAGGTGCACTTACTGTGTGCGGCAGTTGTCATATGCGCAATTAAGGCCCTTAGGCACCACACGGCGACATTTATCTCTCTAAGTAATCATGATGATGATTAATAACAAGGCCCAACACTCCGTAAGAAATTATTGAGATTTCAGATATAATGAAAGGAGATTATGACCTTGCAAGAAAAATTTTAAAGCGAATAGATTTCTTTGGTCATTTTGGCCGTTTTCGCGGTTGGTGGTCGGTGGTCGAACTCGACAAGAAAAACGTTGGTTCGCTCGAGCTATTCTCTTACATTGACAATCATCGTCGATGAATACATATATGAGAGAGAGCATAAACTACTTAAATACGGAAGAGAGTAACTAAAACGAGACCAGATCCCCACGCTAATCCTCAAGTGAGCCCAATCGTAGATGACTCGGCAAACATTCCATCAGGTCGCTTCCGTCACTCGCACGTATATATTGTCCCCATGCCCACTTGTCGTCTCTGCCGTAACGTTCAAACAGGTCGCGCGGTTTGCGTCTGAAGCGCAGCCTCGCACGTTCCAGCCGTCACTCGACGCGGATGCCACACTCGCCTTGCAATGTATGGGCACGGTGCGCTTGAGGTGCGGCCACACGCTGGGGTGGAGCGGGTGCACCACGGGCAGCGAGCACAGCTGGCGGGCGTCGCGGGGCTCCCGCAGGGCCGGGTCGTACGTCCAGAACGGGTGGCGGGTCAGCTCCGCGGGCGGCGCTGAACCCGCGGACGAGTAGTCGCCGCCGGAGGGCCACGGCGGAGCGCCCAGGAGCGCGAGCGTCCCCACGGCGGCCAGCAGGAGCCAGCCGAGCAACTGGAGGTTCCGGCGTCGCCGCATGACCGGCAGGCTTGCGCCGGCAAGTCTCGACCTGCGACGTCCGGAACAGTAAGGCCATGTGGTAAGACACTCAGCCGCACGCCTATTCCTAGATGACCGCGAGCCCTCCACCGAGAGAGAGAAAGAGAGAGAAAGACAAAGGAAAGAGAGGCAGGTTAACCAGAGATATCTCCGGTTGGCTACCATGTACTGGGGGAGGGGTAAGGGGATGCGATAGGTGAGAGCCTCCAGACAGACCTGAAGGGGTATTCTGTAAGAGTCCACCTAGTGGACTGTCCATTTCGGCCGCTGCTGATTGACTAGGGCCGCTCGTCTCCTCCTCGCTCGTACAGCTGCATCGAATCAGCAGCGGCGGAAATGGACAGTCCATTAGGTGTACTCTTACAGAATACCCCTCCCCCCCCCCCCCCCCCCCGTTTAGTCTGCTGTTAAAGAAGCGTGAACGAGGTTCGCGCAGGCGAGCTGTGAGCTCGATCGCCTGTGTGGAGCTACCTTGCCTGTGTGACCATCTAAGCAGTTACCTTGTAATCTTTCGAAAGAAATTGCGTCTCCTTCTTTTTTCTAGTACGCCTGGACTCGTCCCTACCGACGAAAACAACGTACGGTTATCCGACCGCTTAGCCTTCGACATCCCTTATAACCCCCGTACCGTTGCGAGGTGGCGGAGCCTGTGGTGGTGGTGGTGGCCAAGCTAAAGGTATCTAATCTGTTACCATCAGTGAACGAAACTTGCCTTACGGACCGTCACCAGAGCAACGATTGTAAACAATAATTACGTGGCAAGCACAGAAGAAAAGATCTTCCCACGAGTGCCCGTATTTTTAGCAAACTGAAAGTTAAGAAAAACAACCGTGGAAAGAGCGAGAGCAGAGCCGACCCTCCGGGGAGGACGAAGGCGTCTCGCCCGTCGTCGAAAGTCGTCGAATTCGTGGCGCTGCGCTCGAAACCGCGACGCTGCGGGCGGGCACCGCTGTCGTGACAGGCGCCCGAACGTCCCCGCTCACTCCTCCAGCTTTCACCTACGCCCTCGCTTTTGGCACTCCCGGGCGCCGCTGAAAAGCCGCTGAGGTGACACTTTTCGCGTGCGCCGCGCCTTCGAAAGGCCGCTTATTTCGACTAAGGACGACACGCACGCACCGCACGGGCTCGGGGCCAGTGGTTGTCCGTCAACGAACACGAGTGCTCGTGTGCTCCTATCTAAATACATGTAAAAGGAGAATTCGTTTTTCTCGGCAACCACTGCACCAAATTTGACGGGGTTTGCTGCATTTAAAAGAAACACTTAAAATATAGTGACTGTTGGTTTCGAATTTTCGATTTAGGTTGTTTTTTTTGTAGAAAATTGGCAAAAATCGCTAATTTTCAGAAAACGAAACTATCACGTTTTGAACTCCGTAACCCAGCAAGAAAAAATGATATCGCTATTCTGTGAATTGTATCTGATAGCACATCTAAAGCGGACAAAATTGATTGTTGCACATGAACCTCAAAAAATGTGTCAATGCGTTATTACAACTTTTGCAGAACCCTCGTAAATAACGTAACAAATTCACGTAACATATAAAATGACATATCAAATTTGACCGCTTTGAATGTTCTAACGGATGCCGTTTACACAATCGCGATATCTGTTTTTGATGCAGAGCTATTAGTTTGTAAACTTCGTGCTTCTATTTTTTTCAAACTTCTGAATTTTTGAAAATCTTTTTAACAAAATTCAAGCCCTAAATCGAAATTCCGTTTCCAACAGTCACTAGAATTTAACTTTCTCTCTCAAATACAACAAATTTCATTGAAATCGGTCCAGGGGTTATCTCAGAAAAAACGTTTTTTCGTTTTTACATGTATTTGAATAGGCCGCGTCGGAGTTGGGCCCGAGCTAAAGCTTCCTCTTAAAGGTGCACCGACATCGATGGATATTTCGGATTCCTCACTTTTTCTTGCGTTAAATCATAGCCACAAACCTCTAAACCCATGGAAGAATACTGGCCAACTCCAGAGGGCCTTAGTAATTGAATATACCAGTAGCCCTCCTATTGCCAGCTTTGGTCTCGCTTCCCAGGAGCCGTGAGGACTTGGTGCCGTAACTGCGTATGGGTTTGAATGAACTACTGCGCTGCTGCTTTTTTGCTGAGCACAGAGCCTACTTCAAATGGTGAACTGGCGCATTGACGACGCTGTAAGAAATGTATAAATCAACGAAAGCGACGCGGAGGTGAAATGAAATATTTTGAAGCGAAATATATGTGTTTTAGGAACAAAACGAAATTTAAGAAAAAAAAGTTATATTTGTAACAAATACATTTTTTTCGACATTAAGTCCGTAGTAAATGAATTAGATTTAAAAAAAAACCGACATTAAGTCCGTAGTAAATGAATTAGATTGAAAAAAAAACGTGATTCCAGCCATCTGGCACGTGATTTTAGATGAAAAACATCCTTCTTGAAAGGATTTATAATGCTGAACGTCGGACGTTTTGAATGAGAGCTATCCGGGAATCGGAATAATGCGCTCTGGACTGTTGTGAACCGGCACTGCCTAAGCTCGAGAGCACTACAAGATTGGCAACAGTGCCCTTTGTATTTATGGGAAACAGTCCAGAAAGCAGGTTCTGTGCAATCCTCATGGAAAGTGCAGCGAAGGCCTGTGACAGCCGGTTAGTAACGGGATCCGGCTGCGTTTTCAGAAAGAAGCAAGGGCTACTAATCCTGTGTGCTACTAATCCCTGCTGGAAGCTTCCACTCAGTCGGCGTCGCGCGTTAGCGACTAGAGGCAGACAATAGGGATTTCATTCTGAGTTTTTCTTGGGAAACACCTTCGCAAGGCAGGACTTGCGACGCAGCCACCCTATACAAATATAACTTATATAAACTACCGTTGAAGGCCAGGTTAAGGGTACGCGTGATCGTGTTGACAGGCCGAAATATCTTGAAAAAGAATACGTTCGCATTTTGCACACTCGCTGCTGCTGCTGCTGCTGCTGCTGCTGCTGCTGCTGCTGCTGCTGCTGCTGCTGCTGCTGATGATGATGATGATGATGATGATGATGATGATGATGATGATGATGATGATGACAACGACGACGACGACAAAACGGGGAGGTGACAATTAGTGACCTATCATACTTGAGTTAATCAAGTCTCATGTACGTCTGCAGTAGCCTAGCACTTTGCCTGTCCCAGCGAGTTCACAATTTGGCGCCCCACAAAACCGACGAGGCTGTGTCACCGGAAGGGCTCGCGTTCGAGGAGCAGACGACAGCCGGGCTCTCGCGGACTCTTGTTCGTCGGCTGGGTGACGGAGCGGAAGCCTTGTCGTTTTAGAGGTCCTCTCTAGTTTGCTAATCTTTTTTTTTGCTATCTAATTTTGCTCTCTAAGGCCCTCTCTAATTTGCTCTTCTTTTTTTCATTTTTCGACGTCAGGAGCGTACGTATACATAGTATGCACGTGTCGTCACATCCGCTGCTGTCGTCAGCTTCCGCACTACCTTCCGCCATCTTGGGGTACCTTATCAACAGGCGCGCGCATAGGCTGGCATAGGCCTATAGGTTCCCCAACATGGCGCTGCCGCAAACCGGAAGCCGCGGAGTATCGTTGAATGACGTACGTGCATACTATGTATACAGCAATTGACGTCATCCTTGTTGTGGACTACGGAAGTGCCACGGTGCATGTGCGTCCACGTTTTTTTCCACGTGACGTTTTTTCCACGTGTCACTTGGCACTTCACAGCACTTGTCGACGCGATCACTAAAAAAGTTCGTACTGGTTTGAAAAAAAGTAAAATATATTTACTTGTAAACATTTATTGGTGCGCCTTCTCTTTAGTGGGACATAGAGCCTGTACAAATTTTTAATTGATTTCACTGAAAATCGGCATGTTTAAATCTACGATATTTCATCTGAGAGCAAAGCGAACCGCATATTAACTATTTTTGCTGAAATGGGTGAAGTCCGAAGACTACAGCACAGCAAAAATTCAGTTTTTCTACCTACATTTATCACTTCCACCGCCATCATGTCCCACTAAATGGCAGATGATACTACAAGGTATCTTTGAAAAGCGCAGAAGTTAGGCTACTCTAATAATATGTCGCTCATGTCTATAGAGACATGATTGACTGCACAAAGCATATTACTCCCGCAAAAGATATCTAGAATGCTTGGCGCAGATTGCCGCAGTCAGACCACGACCTTGAGAAGCTTTAGCTTTGGGCCAAACTACTATTCTCCCATTAAAGTACATATAAAACTCGGAGACTACCACTTGACCGATTTGAATTTTTTTTTTGCATTTGAAGTAAAAAGAGGCTTTCTACGAACTGAGGGAAGCACAACTTCAATTTATTATATAATACAACTTAGCAAAATTTCTTAATTTCGATACCAATTAAAGAACTCAAACACGAAGTTTACAATAAGATCTGCATCTACATAAATAGATATCGCAGCTCTGTAAGCTGCATTTCTTAGAGAATCCACAGTGGTCAAATTTAATATCAGATGAGTTAAGGTGAGTTGCAGGTGAGTTATACACCTTACATAAATTTGTTGCAACGCCTACGAGGATTTACTAAAAAGTTCCACTCCCAAATTAGCCGTATGTTTGAAAACGGCCCACCATTCATCAATTGTATACCCACTTTGGATGTCTTGATCAGTGCAGTATACTGAATAGTGATACCACTTATTACTTGGTTACATAGTTGAAAACGTGGCACTTGAGTTTTGAGGACAAGCTTTTCTTAGGTGACGTCGCACGGCTTTGGCGTATCTCGGATCTTGGTATCTTGTAGCCATTTCCAGAAAACAAAAGCCCCTCTGCGCCTCCAGAGCGTCACTTCACAGCACTTGTCGACGCGATCACTAAAAAAGTTCGTACTGGTTTGAAAAAAAGTAAAATATATTTACTTGTAAACATTTATTGGTGCGCCTTCTCTTTAGTGGGACATAGTATCGTATCTTGGGCGCCGAGCGCCACACGTGTTCTGCGCAAGCGCCTTGTATGTCACTGCGCATGCACCATGTGCATGCTGTGCAAACAACTTATCTGTTATTGATAAATAGACACACCCCTTCCTAAAACCTATATATGTACACATGTTCAATAAATCAGGGTTCTTTCCCCCACTGCCCCGGCCCAGCATGTTCGTCTTCCTAGGCACTACGATACATAGTGTCAGAAGTGGGATGCGTAGTCAAGCACGGCTTTGATCTTCAACGGGCAGCACCGTAGGGACTACGCAATGGATTCATTGAGAGCGCCTGGTCCGTTAAACATGACGGGAGAAGCGAGCAAGAATTGGCAGACGTTCAAGCAGAGATTCGAACTCTTCCTTGCGGCATCAGAGCCGGATGACAAGAAGCGATCAGTGTCGTCGAAGACAGCGCTGTTTCTCAGTGTCGCAGGTGAGGACGCCATCGAGATATTTAATACGCTGAGCTTCGCAGAAGGCGAAGACAAGGCCGACTACGCGACGGTGATCAAGAAATTTGACGATTACTTCAAGCTGCAGACCAACGAAGTACATGAACGCTACATATTTCGGAAGAGAGTTCAAAGCCAAGGTGAGCCATTTGAACACTTCCTGCGGGACCTGAAGCAACAAGCACGGGCGTGCAATTTCGGCGCGCTTCAGGATTCTATGGTCCGAGACCAGATTGTGTACGGAACCAACGACGACAAGGTGAGAGAAAAGCTTCTCAGGGACTGTGAGTTGACATTGCAGAAGGCTGAGCACGTCTGCAAGGCAGCCGAAACATCGGCTCTCCGCCAAGAAACTTGGGAACGAGGTCAAAAGCAAGTAGACACCATTCGCAGTGCATGCTCGAATCCAAAAATGGCGCAAGCCAAAATGTACAAATGCTTCAAGTGCGGACGCACGCATCAGCCTAGAGACTGTCCCGCGTACGGACGAACGTGCAGAAAATGCCAAAGGAGAAACCACTTTGCGATTTGCTGCAGAGCCACCAAGCTGGTCGGTGAAATTCAAGATCACGAAGATGACTTCAGCGTCTTAGAGGTGTCTACAAGAGCAGTCATAAGCGAACGCGACTGGATGGTTCAAATGAACGTCAATAACGTTTCGGTCGAACTAAAAGTCGATACAGTGTCTCAGGTCAATTTGATGCCCGTTGGAATATACAAAAGGATGCGCCCAAGCCCTGAAATGAAGCAAAGCAGCGTGGTGCTGCATTCGTACGGTGGAGACACGATCAAACATCTTGGAGTCATCCAAACGGAAGTAACGCTGGGTGACCGAACTGTTCCTCTCGAATTTTTTGTGGTGCGCAAAGGTCGCGCAATCCTACGCCTACAAGCAACCGAGCGACTTGGACTGCTCTCGCGCGTCCACAGCGTATCACAGGACGACTGTGAAGAAATCGTGAAAGAATTTCGTCACATTTTCACTGGGACAGGCTGCGTGAACAAAGTGTATCACATGGTGCTTCGAGACAACGCCGAGCCAGTCATTCAACCAGTTCGACGCGTACCGTTGGCCCTGACAGAACCATTACGGGGTGAACTTGAGAGGATGGAGCACGCCGGAATCACCACAAAAGTCACCGAGCCTACTGACTGGGTGAGTCCCTTGGTGATTGCTAGAAAAAAGAATGGGAAAATTCGTCTCTGCAATGACCCTCGTAAAATTAATGAGTGCATAAAGAGGGAGCACTACATGATGCCGCGACGAGAAGATATAGAAGCTGAGTTAGCTGGTGCAACTGTATTTTCCCGCTTAGACACTAACTCTGGATTCCACCAAATCCCCTTGGATGACTCGACATCGCGCATTTGCACGTTCTCAACCCCATTTGGGCGTTACCGCTTTTTACGATTACCCTTCGGCATATCGTCCGCCCCTGAGGTGTTCCAAAAAACGCTGAATGAAATTTTCGAAGGCCTTCCCGGCGTGAAAATATACGTGGACGACATTCTGGTATGGGGCTCGTCCGTAGAAGAGCACAATGAACGTCTGAAATCTGTGCTGCTAGCAGCAACACCCGCCGGCTTAACCTTCAATCCTGATAAGTGCAGTATCGGCGTCCATGAAATCGAGTTTCTTGGAGATGTCATCGATAAAGCAGGCATCAGGCCGAGCCCGGCGCTGATTAATTGCATGCTGCACATGCCGGCCCCAGAAGACAAGCTCGCGGTGCAAAGGATGCTAGGTGTCGTCAATTATTTCGGCAAGTTTCTTCCATGTTTAGCTCAAAGAACAGCTCTTCTGAGGAGCTTGATCAGACAAGACGTCGTCTTTGAATGGACCAATAACCACGAAAAGGAATGGCGAGAACTATGTGACTACCTCAGCACACAGCCCATGTTGTCGGTATTCGATCCGGCCAAAGAAACAAAAGTGTCATGCGATGCATCCCGAGACGGAATCGGAGCCGCTTTGTTACAGTGTCACAACGACACATGGAAACCCGTGGCATATGCATCGCGAGCGCTTACCGAAACGCAACAGCGTTATTCTCAAATTGAGAAAGAAGCTATGGCCGTGGTCTTTGGCTGCGAAAGATTTAATCATTTTGTCTATGGTCGACAATTCACTGCTGAAACAGACCACCGCCCTTTGATCGCTATCTCGCAGAAGGCGATTGGTGATATGCCGCCGAGGTTGCAAAGATTTTTTCTGAGATTGCTGCGTTATGACGTTCAATTAAAATTTGTTCCAGGTAAGCAGCTCCTCCTGGCCGACATGCTGTCCCGTGCCACAACCAAGACAACGGCCTGCGACCTCGACAGCAACGATGTAGAGGTGCACGCCGTGAGTACGGTTTCCTCACTTGTTAGCCAGAACACATGGAGGCGGCTGGCTGCGGAAACGGCGCGTGACGAACAGCTAAGAAACGTGCTGCGAGATCTAGAAGCTGGAAAATGCCTGGACGGGCTGTGGAAACGATTCGCAGGCGGGTAATCACACGTGAAAGGAGTGTTGCTCAAAGACTGCAAAGTAGTTATTCCGGCTAGCATGAAAAGAGAGACACTGGAAAGAATTCATCAAGGGCACTTGGGAATCAACAAGTGCAAAGCCAGGGCAAGACAGTTAGTTTTTTGGCCAGGAATGAACTCGGACATAGAATCTTTCGTGCAGACATGTTCTATCTGCAAAAAGTATGCATATAGCCAACCTCGAGAGCCTCTACTGATGCGCCCGGTGCCGGACCAACCGTGGTACCGTGTCGGCATTGACATTTTTGAATACGGTGGGAGGTCGTACCTGTGCGTTTACGACGCCCTGTCCAACTTTCCCGAAGTGGAACTACTCAAAGACACCACGGCCAAAACAGTGGTTGACGCAACAAGTTCGATCTTTGCAAGACACAGCATTCCCATAGAAGTTCGTTCTGACAATGGCCCTCAATTTTCGTGTCGCGAATTCGCGTTATTCTCACAATTGTACGATTTTAGGCATGTCACGTCTAGCCCGGGTTACCCACGTTCTAATGGGTTGGCAGAAAAAGGCGTTCAGATAACTAAGCGTATCCTCAAGAAAACGACGGAAGCGAAACAAAATTTCTGGTTGGGACTGCTCGCTTTCAGGACAACTCCACTCGAGTGCGGCGCACCGCCCGCTGAGCTGCTGATGGGGCGAAGGCTCCGCACAACAATCCCCGACGTTCAAGGCAACCCCAGTCACGAGGTGATCCGGCGCCTTCAGACAGACCACTCTAGGGGGTCAGTGGCACGCCTGAGCCCTGGAGATACGGTCCGGATCAAGAAAGGTGCATGGGACACGAAAGCAAATGTTCTCAAGCCGGCTGGTTACCCGAGGTCGTATACAGTCGTCACTGAAAACGGCATGGTGTTGAGGCGCAACCGGCAGCACCTGCTACTGACCCGGGAGCCCTTCCGACGCAGCGTACAGGAAGACGACGACGATGACTTCGAGGGAAACTCGGGCCAAAGAAATGGGTCGGCACCTAGCTACACAGAATGTACAGCCCCGTATGTTCCCTCTAAGCCCTGTGCCCCAATTAGTGTCTCATCCACACCAGCCCCAAGAAGGTCGCTCAGACAACGTCGACCACCTCAACGACTGGCCTACGACGAGAACTTCGCGCAAGTGCCTTGAACTAAAGTGCCTGACAATTTTGATTAATGTTATTTTCCCATTTCTTGTTTTGTTTTTTGTACAAAGGAAGATGTATCGTATCTTGGGCGCCGAGCGCCACACGTGTTCTGCGCAAGCGCCTTGTATGTCACTACGCATGCACCATGTGCATGCTGTGCAAACAACTCATCTGTTATTGATAAATAGACACACCCCTTCCTAAAACCTATATATGTACACATGTTCAATAAATCAGGGTTCTTTCCCCCACTGCCCCGGCCCAGCATGTTCGTCTTCCTAGGCACTACGATACAGTAGGGAGTCGCAAAAGGATTTAAAATGTAGATATGGAGAAGGAACTAGAACTAGTCTAGTGTAGAAAGGCTTGGGTATGGCAAAAGAAATGAACCAGATGCAGTGAACTGCTTCCAAAACTTTGAGTAGATTTTGGGCAATGGACGTGGAAAGAAACCTACACACAAGAGACAGCGCTGTCTCTGTGTGTCTGTTCTTTCAACGCCCTCGTTCAGTCCCGCTTACACATTGTATCATTGTTAATTTAGTTAGTAAGCGAATGTTTACAAGTTGATGCGTCCGATAAAACTACTGGTCTTGCTTCGCAAAGCTATCTACTAATATGCTATCGAAATCGGTGCTTCGCCTTTCGGGCCAAACTGCGACTTCTTATGCTTATCTTCTACTGAAATAACATTTCATTGTCTTTTCCTTTCATTTTTCACACATGCACTCTCAGCGGCCAGAAATGAAGGTGAACGAGTCCGGACTTTCACGATGTGGAACCGGATTTTGCCCTTACAAGGCCAAGCTGTTTGGCGGCATTTTCCCAGATATTCTAATCGCAGAATGCGTTCGGGTATTCAGTGCCCCAACACTGATGCGGAAAAGTACTAAGCGCTTATTGTTTTTCGATCCCCAGAGGAGTTTCGGAAATGCAACTCTCCATGTACTGAGTACTGTTACACAACATTACTTATTCACTCATTTTATCGTTGCCTCCCACTATTTTTATCTCTACACGCTTCTCATTATTTATTTATTTTTTGCTTCTTTCCTTATCAGCATGTATTGAGCGTCATTAGCACACGCTTAAACCACGAAACCGCGCACTTAAATGACAGCTTGGCTTCGTCATTTGCAACAGGTTATTCTAATGGATCATCCATTTTTTCAAGCGCCACAGGGCGCTCTCGTTTCGTAATGGTCGCGTCTCCCACAATTGTTGCCGCGACGGACAGTTAGGAGCCTGCAGGTCGCGATGGTCGTACTTCTTTTTCTTCGTTTTTTTTTTCTTTGATCCGCTAAACAATCACTCGCAACGTCCACCCTTCCCAACTCGCTACGCATCCGTATCTGCCGTACCCGCTTATGGAACCAAAAAAAAAAAAAACGATTTCCCCTTCGCCGATACCAGCCTGCAGCTCCTTACAGGACGCGTCCCCCGGGAATGCCCCCTACACAAATGACAAACTGATAGCGCGCTCTTTGCCGCGGTGGTGTTTCCGGACGCAATTACGTTACGACCAGCGACTGCCTTCTTACTTTCGTATCCCTTTTTTTTCTTGTTATTCTTTTCTTTCCTTTTTGTTTGTTTGAGAGGTGCATTTTATCTGGGAAGCGTGCATTGCGGACGCACTTAGGCCGCTGCATCCCGTATATACGCTATTAGAGAGAAAGCGCGGGGCAAAATTGAGCTGGGGTAATGAACGAAAGGACAAGGAAAAGCTCGCGGGAAGAGTTTCGGACGGTGGGCCTGGCTTTGCTTTGGGCTTTAACGATTCTCGGTCGATGTCGCGAAAATATCGGCCACCGAGAGACAGAGCGGCCCCGATCATCTGGGAGTTCCCGCCACACCGACTCGGTCGGCACTGATTGCGCGCCGTTACATTAGAGCGCATTATTGTGTCGTCGTCGCACAGCAAATATCGACGAAAACGGTGTAATCGTTTGTAGGGGGCGCATTAGGGTTCAGGCTTCCAGGCTTAGCGCAAATAGCCGATGTAACTGATCGCAGCGTAGAGTGCAGCTGGGGGGGCGGGGGGAGCGGTGCACTGGCGACGGTTCGCGACTTGGTGACCGAGAAATGACACGCCGGTCGTGGCGAGAGTCGCCTTGACCGCGCCCTCTGTCGACCCGAAAGAAGAGATTATTGGCTCCGCGACCACGACACGTGGTATGCGCAGGGATGGAAGAGTACCCTGGAGGCCGCTGGGCGAAATCAGCAGTCTGGTGCGTACGTTGAGGCGAGAAATTAGGAGTTTCATGGGTTAATGAGGCAGCTTAGCCATGATATATTGGCATACCCCCGACCCGCATTATTATTATTATTATTAGTAGTAGTAGTATTAGTAGTAGTAGTAGTAGTAGTAGTAGTAGTAGTAGTAGTAGTAGTAGTAGTAGTGGTGGTGGCTCTATTCTTCTTTCTTAGTTTATTAGTTGTGAAAAATGGAAGTAGACCAATAAAACGGCCGGCTATATTAAATTAGTAATTCGGAATTCGTTCTCCGTACGAATACTGCATTCTTTGTGCCAAGAATTGAAATGTTTGCTGATTCCTCATACCCTTACTGCGATATTACTATGTCCTTACTTCTGCTCCTAAATTATTTTGTTTGTAAAGACATAGTTAATGAAAATCAGACGCTAATGTATTGTGCGTACCTCATTGTTGTTTGCCCTTTAACCTTTCTAACTTACCGCTCTATTTCTGACTGCTTACATCTGGTCGTTCTATGCAAGCTCCCTAACAGGAGGTCTCATCGACAGTGCGAGTTTGCGACTTCCTTCCGTAATAACGTATGCGTATGTGCGATTTGTTCATCAAAAATAGATCTATACCGCAAACTTAAACAATCAACCTCATTATTATATCTAAGAAAAACAAGAACATGTGAAAGGATGTGTGAAAATATCTATTACTTCCAGGTTATACAGCAGAGATATGAGAAAGATCACACAACACTAATATACATTAACACAGACTGCCAATACAACGTAAAAGATAAAGTAAAATTATTTCCATGTTGTACAGTGTTAGCTACGACATGCGAGAACTTATGGTGTTCTACGATCGTCTTCTGTCACTTCTACGCTTAAAGCTGTAAAAAAATATTCTGCGTGACAGTGCGCTACAATTGCCATCACTGAAGTCGTAGCTGAGAAACGTTTTTTTTTTTTTAATTTTATCACCTGGTGCGCCGCGAAACAGCCGACAAGCGATAGCTATTAAAATTTCATTTCATGCAGTTTTCGTGCCGTCTGTCGCAACTACACTAATGTCTACGGGACGGCAAAAAAAAAAGGATACACCAGATAAGAAAACCACATTCAAACCCCATTCAACAAATCGAATATACCAGGACGTTGTAGGCTGTATACGTGGGTCTTGCAAGAAATGCCGGCAATTGATCCGCACGAGCCGCCTCCTTTAAGGAAAGTTGGTCAATAAATAAATAAATAAATAAATAAATAAATAAATAAATAAATAATTTAAGTATCAAAGACCCTTGTCGCCGTTCAGAAACGCCGCACGAGATGGGTGAACAAGACGACGCGCACAGCGTGGCGGACACTAGAGAATTTTCGGCGCGTCCGGTAGTGCGGTATAAGCAGGCGGATTACCGGGTGAGCCTCAGGCGTAAACGTGAGCGGCTGGATTGGTGGCGCCACCTGGAGGCGCGGCAAATCAACTAGGCGAACACAGGCTTGTTACTGCAGTGAGAAAATGTATTCTACTTCGCTGCTGGCGTAAATTTTTCGGCAGCTAGCGCCCTAATCGTGAAATAAACGTTGCCTTTTTAAATGTTTCTTTTTTTCCGTGGAACAAGAGACCACCGCTATATATCATTGTGGTTGGACGAAGCATCACAAAATGTCGCTACCGGCCAGCGTCCGGTAACCCGGTGTTCCACAATACGTTCTTCCATATAGCGAAATAACAGACGCGCTAAAACTCTCTATGAGGTCGCTTCCTGTAATCCAGTCGCGCACGGTGCAGCTTCCTCGACACAACGTCCCAAATTAAATGAACCTGCTAGGCGTTACCATTGATTGGCTAAGCGCACATCAATTTATCGTACTTTGTGTGTCTTCCCTGTTATAATCTGCGATTATATTGGCAGCATTCCTAAATAAAATAAATTCATTAGACGCTTCAAGATGAGGTCGTTGCACCTCCCCCATGAGTGTCCAGTGACCAAGTAGAAGTACAAGGTCTACCCATTAGGAGTAAAAGTGACGTCCATGAGTCAAACTAAAAGCACTAAAGTTCCAAAACGTTTTACTGTGTGTGGTTATCGCTTTATCATATATTTACGGATTGAGCTGCCACATATTTTCCAACATTTCTTTAGTGCACCTACAACACAAGCAAAATTTGCGCTCTCTATTGCTCATCTCGTACCCCCAAACAATTAATAGTCATCTATCTTGAGTGCTTTTGTTTCCCTGAGCGCTTTGGGCGAGGAACATTTAGGTCACGAACAGAAGGCGTGTATTGTTGTGGCACAGTACCGCTGACACAAAAGTAGCAAGCGCAGAGCGTTAAACAATGGAAAGGCATACGCAAGACAGATGATGATTAACCGCGTGGGAACAAGATAAGCTCCGCAAGGCGCAGAATTGTTTAGAGTACTTTTCATAACCGTGGGATAGACTCAGCCATGCGCATGTGACCACGCGAAGCGGCGCAAACATTTTTTCTCTTAGACATTTCGCTCCGAGAAAGAAAGCACACGCGAGTGAAATTATAATTAAGCTGTTGGCGCCTTCCCGCGGCATTACGCATACTTTCCTTAAACTATGTAAGCTTCATTAACTGGCCAAACAGCGGCGCGAATAATATCCTTCTCCCCGTTTCTTTCTTCTTTTGTCATCGTGACTGTCTCACTCGTGTAGGCTTGTCAAAAGCACCGTTCCATGAATCCAAACCTGCTGAAGCAAGCCACGCACACAAGACAGGACAAGAATAGGACTCCGCCATAGAGCAACGAGTTATATCTCATACAGCAACAGGATTCATTAAGCTTTGCAATGCAGTTACGTCGTACGGCCTTTCTTTTTTTCCTTTTTTTTTTGTAGACCCAGCTAGCAAAGTGCTTTCGCCAAGCCACTATAGTATGCGGTTTCGATCCATAGGAGTGGCATGCTATGTCGCTCCTGCTAGATATATCAGACTGCCGAAGACCGTGCCGCATTTTACGCCTTTCGTCTTGCCTTCGCCCCCTTTTTTTGTGTGTTGTTTAACCTCGGCAAGGGAGCGAGCTATATGGGTCCCCAAACGAAGCAGGATGCAGAAGCTCCCGTATAGCGCCAGACTTTCCTCAAGTATACTCCGCCCACGTGGCGGAGTCTTTCGTTACCGACTAGACAAATAAACTGCAATAGCCTTTTACCCGCCCCCTCTGAAGCCGCTTCTTCGATCGCAGACGAGACACGTATGGCTCCTTCCAAGGCGGATATTTGGGCAGCCTTCTGCTGCTGCCGGAACCTCCAGAGTCTCGGCTCGTTTTCATATATATATTCGGTTTTCTGGCGCCAACAGGCTGCGGTCTTCTAACACATATTGGGGCTGTTCGTCCAACAGCCTCGTCTGTGTCATTTTCGTGTGATGTGGTTGTGGTAGGCGACAAACGCTAATGGTGCGAGCGTCCGGCATAACGACAGACGCCTGTCTCCGAGTTGCACAACTTGGACGGCGAACAGATGAGCCTCCCCCGTACTGTCGCAGACGACGCGCAGACGAAACGAAGGCGCCGAACTCGCTCGTAATTTGTTGCGAGCCTCTTTGCTAGGACGGCGTCACACGAAACCTTGTCCCATTTCTTCGCTCTCACTCTCTCCGCCTTTTTGTTTGCACAGTGATTCTCTATTAGTGTACCGCGAGGTTACAGTAAGAACGCGGAAAGGCATCCTTAGAATAAGGGCGAACGCAAGTTATAAACTTTGGCGAGGTGGTTCAAGTTCATTATGACGACAGCGTAAGTTGTACGGCGACATCGAGAAAAAAGACAGAAGGAGAAGCGCCGAACTATCAACGGACACGTTAGGGTACTCTGCTAGGCAACTCCCTCTCCTTTGTCCTGTGGCGAAGTGTACATTGGCATGGTCATTATCATAAGTTACGGAACCTGAACATTAATTTTAATAGCATGCCTCTTTTACACCCGAAGTCAGCGCATTGTCGGTCTTGCTGTTGTGAGGGCTTCTTTTAAAGAACACATGGCATAATGAGGCTGGATCAGATAGCACATGAAAGCATAAAAGTTCCCCACAAACAGGAAAAAAATAATAACACATACTTTTCACATCGGTGCGTTCTATCCAACGACTCGTATACCTAGACATAATTGAATGCCAGATCGGCTGCACCGTCAGGTCATGCTCGTCGCTTGTTGTAGTCCGGCCTTCGGCGACGGGAAGGCGATGCGGGAACGTGCTTTCTCGTGGTCACGACTATACCTCTTGTACCTGTGCTAGTTGTGCGTGCGCCGGGTGTAATCGATGTTGCCGTCACTCTGTGGGTTGTAAGACTCTCCTTTGAAGTGTCTGAGATGCAACGGGATATGTTCGTGCCAGGGCGCCGTGCGGACTATCCCAACGAGCCGCCGGGTGCCTACGTTCTTTTTCCCCTTTCCCATTCTCCCGGTGTAGGGTAGCCAACCGGACGTTATTCTGGTTAACCTCCCTGCCTTCTACTTTTTTCTTTCCTCCTTCCCCCTCCTTACCGAAAGAAGTAAGCCGCCGCCGTAAGGGTAACGGGCAATACTGCGGAAGGACAACGAAGCGACTAGCTCTACAAAAGCAGGCAAAGTTATTCTGAAGTTTGCTAGTTCAAGCAGAACCTAGTTTAAAAGGTTATTTTGCAACCAGGCGGACCGTGCCCTGGGAAGAGTTTCACCACAGCGTTTACCGGCACTTTCTGTCAAAGGCGTCAAGTTGTCGCGGCGCCTGCGGCAGAAAGGATGTTCCACATCCGCCGCCAAGGTTTGTGAGTGGTGGCGCTGGCTAACACTCCCAGGTTTCTACTAGGAAACATAAATACCCAGGAAAGTGGATGGGGAAGCGGTGCCGCGGTAGCTCAGTTGGTAGTGCATCGCACACGTAATGCGAAGGTTCTGGGATCGTGCTCCACCTGCAGCAAGTTGTTTTTTCATCCATTTTCATTTCTTATAATTGACTGTTTCTTTATTTATATTATTAGGCACTAGTAATTTCTGCTATGTTGTGCTTGGTGTTTGTTGGCGTCTCATGATATGACTAATAAAAATAATCGGGCCCATCGGTGCACCCCCTTTCTTCTCCCTTATGTATGTGTATATATATATATATATATATATATATATATATATATATATATATATATATATATATATATATATATATATATATATTGCAAAAAACGATGGAGAATGATCCAGTGTTTTAATACGAGTAATGGCCCCGCATTAATTGTGCTGTACTGTACGTGCCTACGATAGACGCATCGAACACAAATGAATTTCGCATAGAGCGCAGGCATTGTACGGCTTGAATTAAACCTGTCGATGTCACGCTGTAAACAGAAAGTGCGCTTCGTGGCGACTCTCTCGACAGCACTCTTAAAAGACAACAGCCGCGCTGTTGCTGTGAATAATAATGAGTAGAAGTGGTTTTTGATGCTGCGCTAACTTTTCATGACGTCCAAACAATCAATATCAAACGAAGCAAAATTTACAGGAGCAAGTTGGAACTGGGTCACCAGGCGCTGTGTTGCTCACGCAAAAGCGTCACGCAAGTGGTCAAAATCAACTAAATTGCTCCTCTATGTTTTGGTGCAGGCGATGTGTTGCCTGTAGACCTTACCGAGCGTTACGAAAGCATGTAAACAAGGACGGCTGCAACATTACGCTAATTAAAGGAGCAGGATCAGAGTTGTTTTGTGGCGCACGGTAGCACGTTTTAAAGGGACACTAAAGGTTACCAGAAAGTCAAGTTAAAGTGGTAGAGCAATGTTCTAGAACGTCTAAGGCGTCAATATAATCGCGAACAGAGCTTTAGTAACCGAGAAATTGAGGTAAATGCATGACACGATTTCAGACCCCCCAGCGACATTCCGGTACTAGCCCGATGACGAAAGCACTCCTCATAATTTGTGTTACTAATACTCAACTACTCGTATTAAAAAATATCATTTCATTCGATTATAAGGCGGAAGAAAATGCTACTTGTCTACGTCTATTCGGTTCTAAGAAAAAGCGTTTTGACATTACCCTTCAGTAGTATGGGTGGTCGAAAGGCTTCGTTTTCGCTCGACTCTGCGCCGCGCACGCTTTGGAGTTTCAGTAGTTTCGTTATCGCGTCGTGCTGTGAGGGTTCTGCTGGCTCGCGAAACTTTCATTTGGAACAAGCAGCGAGAATGCCACGTCCATGTGATGTCGTGGGAAGCCCTCATTGCTTTCCCGCTCCGGAGAGCCGCGGTGTCGAGGCCGCCGTCGTAGTACGCAACGACCCCGGCAGTGCGAGCCCTCAGCAGCAGGTCGCGCTCGTCGGTGCTCAAATCGCTGAAGTTGAGCTCAGCATCGCGAACCAGTCTGTCATTGTCAGGGTCCATTGCGACGAGCGTCGAAGTTTGCGTCATAGAATGAAGTACCAGCTTATGGTCGCGCGTTTCTCCTTCCGCTAGCCACCATACTCCCGCTTTCGATCTGCTGTCGGCTCTGTCTTGGCTCTGTTTCTGGCCGCGCGTTTGTGTTTTGCGCAGAAAAGCCGTAGCGCCGTCTGCGGACGCCGTTCTACTCACCGATGGCGCAACGTCACTATGAGACCATGATGTCAGTACTCCTCGATCGGAGGGCGGGCGTTTTGAACTGCGTTAGAGGCACGCGGACGCTTCAGAACGCTTTTTCTTTTAAAGTAAGTCTCTCCTTGGCACGAAACAAGCATTTCGAGGTTTCTGGGATGGTACTTCAACAGTACACGTTCACTTTATAGTAACCTTTAGTGTCCCTTTAAGGGGAAGGACAAGTATTTATTTCCATATCACAAAACACAGGTAAACAAACACTTGTCGGACTTGTGGCCAAATGCTATTGAAATTCCGGTGAACAATACACAGGCATAACGTAGCATAGCAGATAATAGTTAGAAGCAAGACGAGAGCGAATTCACAAAAAAGCAAAGCGAACCAAGTTCGAAGTAAAGTACATCATGATAACAATTAATTAGATAAGAATGTTACACAGAATAGCAGTTATTGCGATTACAGTTATAGTAACAGCTGTTATATAGCTGTTATACATTAGCAGCTGTTGTATGAATAACATACCGTGAGAGAAGAGAGATACAAGTTAGTGTGCTGTGCACAGTACATTAAATAGTTCATAGCTTCAGCGATTAATCTTCTTTGATAGCACAGCACAATTCAAAATTCTTTATTACTGCATTAGCACGATACACTATATGATATCTCCAATTGACTACGAAAGCCACAGTACTGACTAAAAGTATTTTATTATTAAATCAGTGCATTTAAACTCGAATATGGCATCTGGATATTTATTGCGACGTTAACATACTTATCTAGTACTGCTTGAACGCACTTCAGAAGTTCGAGAAATTAATTATTCCCGTTGGCAGTTTATTCCAAATTTTGATATCTCTAAGCTCTAGAAGACGTTCCTCAGGTACATTACCACATGGTGGTAGGTTAAAATGTCCTGCAGTAGCACTTATCGCTTCACGTAAAGCAGAATAAAATATGGAAGCGTTAAACGGCTGAATTGCACATGACGATCCTATACACGCACATTGATGCGCTCTGCTCACGCAGTAGATCAAACGGTAATATGTGATAGTGGTAATTATCACGATCGCCAACTACCTTAACAAGCTACTACTTCGTTACCAAGCTATTCGCGAACGCATTCCTAATTGCAATACAATCCGGGTGGTACACCTATACGCTGCGACAAAGGTGCAGCTTCGCAGAGGTCACCTCGACCAGAGCGAGTGCTACTCATTCGTGCCTGTCAATCAAACCGCAGGCCACTTACTACAGCGATTCAGAAGCTGGCATAGTTTTTCTTGGGGGGGGGGGGGGGGGAGGGGGGCTGGGGGGAGGATAAGAGGAGTATCGGTTGGAAAGTGTGTCACCTCCACACGAGTGGCATACAAAATGTCGCAGTGCATGGTGCGGAGAAGGAGGCGGAAGGGAAGGAGAGGGTGCGGGCTGTGGGCAACCAGTAAACTGCACGTGCTGGACTGCCGCTCCGTTATAACTAACTAACTAACCAAACGCATGCCTTCCTAAAAGTACAGAAGGGCGTGGTTGCGAGACCCGCGTAGTGACTGCGCGTAGGCGGCCGTTTAATTAGCGTAACGAGCTGCTTCATTATTTTGCCTTTCATCTCCCCGGCAGCAAACTCGACTGCTCCTAACCTCTCCTATTAAGTAATGAAAGCTCGCCGCATCTTGGTTAAACCACTCTGGTAATGAAGGTTTCGCGAAATTCCAGCTATGTAGCGAACCGTCAGGCTCACCCTCGCGAAGTAAGTGAGCATCCACGAACTCGTACGGAGTTTGCGAAAAATGAAAAAAAAAACGCAAACGCGCAAGCATGCATACACTATTGGCCTCGAGCTCCACCACTGGAAAAGCTGGCGCCACCGTCGGCGTGACGTGCTAGGAGGGATCACGTGGACATAGCGGCCGCGTCGGCTGCTTCGGGCGCGCCGAAGCGAGCTGAAAACGAGTTTAAATTCCCTCGTACGCTGCGGTTTTCATTTAGTGGCGAAATTTTCCCGCTTCGAGTGTCTCCTTTACAACGCTTGAAAGCACTACAATAGGTAGTGGCTGCCTTTGAAGGCGCGCAACATGGTAGGCTACTGCTCGGTGCCGCAGGGCCGGACGCACGTGACGGAGTCCGGTGTCGGCCTTATTCACACGTAGCCGCAGGACAAGAAGCTGCGTGAAGCTTGGCTCGCGAAACATAAAACCGGCAGTCATCGGCTAAAACTCGGGTATGCAGCAAGCACAGACGCGAGGAAGATTTCTGCTACGGCGCCCGGTCTGCGATGTTCTCAAAACGCGCACTGAGACGCTCGCCTGAGTCCGCTGCCCGACTAATGTCATGACGGTTTGGTCTATGAACTTGTCGATACTATGAGTGGAAAGGCAGCGGTGAGAAGCACATTTAAAGAATGCATAGCATATAGTCATGTTTGTGTTATGAATTAATGCACTGGATTACAAAAAAGGAGCAGCGGGAAATTGCACGCTGAGAACGCCGATAAACATACAGTGCGACGCAACTCGAAAAATAGTATTGAAAGATCAAAGAATTTAGAAGAAAAAAAAGATTGCATCGTCGCGACGGCACATCACAGTCCCCGTAGGCGTCGAAGTCTCTACAATGAAATTATTTTTGAACAGCTCTGATAGCGCCCACGCAACAATGGTTGCCTGTATACTGTCAAATGCTCATATTCTGCGGCCTAAAGCTCATGGCAGGGTGCGAAAACGCGCGCGCGGAGAAAGCGAAACAGTGCGCGGACAAGCATGCAGACGCGCAGTCGGTCGCTGCGAATCTGCGCGATCGCTGCATTGAGGCTTCATTCTATTACGCTCCATTTAGTTATACAAACACTATAAGAACATATTTCACATAGTTTGCTCTCGGCGTTTACCTACCTTTCACGCAAGAAGCCGGTTCGGGAGACTCCATCGCGGCGACCGCGCGCAGTGGCGTTCACTGTACGTATTCGGTAAAGAGATAGCGGCTGTAAACGTTGTGTGCTTTCAGCTTGCCCAAGATTATTATTTAGACAGTAAGAAACTTCTCTCGTTTCGAAAGTACTTACAGAAATGTCCGGGAGAGCTCGCGCGTGGTGTTTTCAGTGAGCGCTGACAGCAAAACCTATGAGGAGCGCGTCACGTGATCCCTCATACTACGGCATCGAGGCGCTTCCGATAGAGGGCGACTCCGTAACTCCTCGCCGCCAATATGCTCAAGCATCGAGCACGCTTAACAGGCATGTCATCGTCGCGACGGTGGCTGCTGCAAATGTCGCGCGGCTACGCGCAGGGGGCGTTATCATCGCAAACGATGTTATTAAACAAGCTATGACAAAAAAAATCAAGATACGAAAGACACGGCATCGATGTGTGAACGATTCGCGAGAATATTCGTCGTGTATTCGAAGCGCACGAAACTGGACGATCGCATCGCGCCCTGTTCGTACGGGCGTCGCGCACTCTCACACTGACTCGCATTCCGGTCATTTCGCGGTCAACACGCACATTAAAGAAAGCAGCTTGGTCTAGGTTAACATACACCTTCAGGTTACTTTAGCAGCGGCAACGAAAAGGTAAGATATGGCAAGAGAACGCACCTGCACAAACGCTAAGTACCACCCACCGGTCAGGAAGGGGGCGAGTAGCCTATATACGACCGAGATAACCGAGACCCAAGAACCTCCTATGATGAGCAATCGTTATCTTTTACATTACCTTCGCTATTAAACTTATTAGACCGACAAAATCTTGATCCCTCCAGAAACCGAAACTCTCGCATTAAACGTTTTTGTCAACTTATTTATTTGCAAGGCTATACCATGCCTTCCTATTCTCCTAATTTTGTTCCCCACTGTTGTTTATGTGTGTTGATTATTTCTTGCCGTCTTTTTTCACTCTGTATTACCCGTTGCGTTGTGATGCTTTTTTTTTATTTCTTGCGTATGACTGGCTGTTATCTTACCGTTATACCAACTTACAAGGGGTCGGGACCTTGTCAAGCTGTCCAAGCTTTTAGTCCTGTACTCCTCCTTTTTTAAGGAAATAAATAAATTGATTGATTGATTGATTGATTGATTGATTGATTGATTGATTGATTGATTGATTGATTGATTGATTGATTGATTGATTGATTGATTGATTGATTGATTGATTGATTGATTGATTGTGACAGAAAGGTTATTTAATGAACATTGAACAACAGTTCCGCCTATTGTGGCACGCCTTACACGTTACTGCGGATAAATGCGATGATAAATGAAATGGTATAATCGCAGGCTGTACGACACTTAACACACACAATATGGAGCTGGATTCACCTCGTTTGAGATCAGTGCCTCGCAAGAAAATCAAAAGCGCCCTCTAAGCGCGGTACTTGAAGCTGTCACAACTAAATGGTTCAATTACACTTCGTAGTGCGGTCTACGGGGCTTCACGATAGGCTTTAAAAATATAAATTATGGGATTTTACGTGCGAAAACCACTTTCTGATTATTAGGCACGCCGTAGTGGGGGACTCCGCAAATTTCGACCTCCTGGGGTTCTTTAACGTGCACCTAAATCTAAGTACACGGGTGTTTTCGCATTTCGGCCCCATCGAAATGCGGCCGCCGTGGCCGGGATTCGATCCCGCGACCTCGTGCTCAGCAGCCCAGCACTATAGCCACTGAGAACATGAGTTTTAAAGAACGCATATTGCAATTTACGAAGCGTAACCTGCGATTTCCTGTAAAGGCGTATCCACTTGGAATGAAATTTCAGTATGACAGCAGTTTCCAGATCATTCTTAAAGTTGGCGACACAATACATTGGCACCCCAGTTACTTTTGTGCTTCAATGCGTAAATTGACGTTTTCTTCAATTATTAAGTTGAACGACAGGGCATTTTTTACCGGGGATACGACTTGGAGATTGGAATATGTGCCGTCAGTATGTGGCGTTACTTAAAAATTTAATTATTGATTTCTCGTTGATTAATCAATTATGCGCTTCAACTTATTATGCCAGAAATGTCCGCCGCTCCAAGCAATCGAGCTCAAGGAGTACAATTAATATATCTGCCACAGGCAATCTCTAAATATCTGTTATGGTTTAAACAAAAATAAGATAGAAAACACCCAGTATACACACGAGTCGTGTTTTGATGAATTACCCAAATGGAGCCTCCCCACACCTACTGGACCTGCCTCCGAGCGCGTTCGTCCCCATTTTACTACATCAATCACTTGGCCAACTACACGGAAAGTGGAACAAAGAGCTCTCAGAAACATACTACCAACGCTCTGGCCTCAACCTGTGCCGCATGTCCTTTGTAGATTTAAGGGACCACAAAACAGGTGTCACGACAGGGAAGGTAATGAATGACGCTGTCCAAGCACCGCACGGAACAAATGCTATCTCTCACTCTACCCTTCGCACAACGACGAAGCAGCGATGTAGGAGCTGAAGCCTGGTTTACAGGCAACGTGCAGTTGCAATCATCAGACGGCACGCTTTACAAAGTCACGTGTCTGTAGACGAACTAAGGCACGTTCTGTATTTCCCAGCACACGACAAAGTCGCATCTCTCCGTACACTGCAAATGAGTTCCCGTGGAAACCCCAAAGAAGAATAAAAGTTCGTGATACCACCAAGCGTATAGCACGAATCTACAAAAAAACTCACACTTTCGTCGGTCACGCAAAGCTGCGACGCGGTAGCCGGAGAAATATGATGCGCGGTAATCCGTACACTGCTTCGTGCGGTCTTTGTTGGAGTGAACGTTCGCAGGTGCGAGCGAGCAATGTCCTTTCGAGAAGTAAAAGAAATGCGAATCGTGTTGATGGTGATGGTTTCTACTGGCCACCGCTTCGGAACGGGGCGGTGACAAATAGTCACCCAACCTGCTCGAGCTAATAACGTATCTTTACACACGTATAGCATTCTAGAATTGAGCCTATCACTCTCTAGTGGTTGCTAGCTTCATTAAAACCTCTGCCCCCATATTCGACGGTGAAAGTTGCGCCTTCCGCTGCTGAAGGGTCAGACCCGGCTAATATTTACACTGTTGTCTTTATTTCGGCGTCACCTGCAGGGAAATCTTGGGAGTCAATCTTCCCCAAATCTGAAGATTCTGAACTATCTTATACAGAAGGTTCACTATCAGACGATGAAAATAACATTGCTAATGCATTTGATGAGTATTTTAAATCTGCATTTACGCACGAAAATAGCGTACCGCCTGAGCCACCTTTAGAAGATATAGTCATTAGCGAAAGGTTTAATGATTATTTTAAATCTGCATTTACGCACGAAAATAGCGTTGTATCTCTGTGCCACCTATAAAACATGTGGTCATTAGTGAACAGGGTATTTTCAATACGCTTCCGAATCTTGATGTTATCACAGCGTGTGCACCACACAACACGCCCAATTCGTTTTTGAAAAGGTATGGTAAATGGTTTTCTGAGTCGTTAGCTAAAAGGTCAAGTACCGAGTGACTGCGAGATTGCCAGGTTAAAAACCCCTAATTAAAGTGGAAATAAGAAATGCGGTAATCACTACCGTCTAATCGCAATAAAGTCCACTGTTTCTAAACTACTCGAGCACACTATTCATAACAACATATCGGAGTATCTTGAAAAACATAAAATGCTAACTGAATACCAGCATGGATTCAGAAGAAAGGTATTCAACTTGCACGCAGCTTGTGGAAACACTGCCTGATTTTGCCAACTCAATAAATAATGGACACCAAACTGATCTAATATTTATGGACGTTGAAAAGGCATTCTACAAGGTTTGGCATAAAAAAAATGTTTTTAAGCACGAAAAAACACTACAGAACAGAGACCCTGTAATTTGGCGGAACGCTTATCTTAGCAATAATCAACAATGTGTGGTTTACAAACATCACCCGTCAAACTGACTTCCAGTTCAGTCTGGCGTCCCACAAGTCTCGGTGCTTGGGCCTTTACTTCTCTTGCCATTTATTTATTAATCACATTGAACAAAATACCTACGTATAAGATAAAACTGTTTGCCGATGAATGTGTGCTGCACACCACTGTCAAAAAATTCTGCCGATCAACTGATACTAAACGAGGCCTTTCAGACGTTATATACATGGTGCGAATCCTGGCAAACGCCCAGTAGCTTTAACAAAAGAATCTTTATGAAAATTACGAAAAAGAAGCACTCTGTTGCCTTCGTCTATAGTGCTAATAATGTATACCTCTCTGAAGTTACAGAGAATAAGTATTTAGGTACTTTGATTAGCAATATCCTTAACTGGACTAAACACATCAGTTTTGTAATCAGCAATGCATGCTGTAAGCTGTGCTTCCTTCGAAGAGCTCTTAAGTTCACTAAAGTTCATTACACCTGAAGTCCGTCTGCTGGCATACAAGACGGTTACGATACCAACACTTGATTATGCTGTGATTATTTTGGACCCACACATAGAAACAAATATTGACAAACTGGAAAGAGAGCAAAAAAAAGGCTGTTCGTTTTATTTTTAAGTTTCGGTAGCACTTCGATGACTGATCTATTGCCGAAAGCCAATCTAGAAACCTTAAGCTAGAGAAACTGCCGTTCACGTTTCAAGTATCTCTATCAATTATTTAAAGGGCACTTTACATCTACACGACAGAATTGAGTAATTGCTAATCTGGATATGCCACTCAATGTGATGATCTATCAATAACGCCATTCACTACTAGAAGTAATTGTTTTGAATATTGTTTCATTCCGAGAACTGTTACGGAGTAGAATAATCTAACTAGTCGTTATGTACTGTCGCCAACGCTAACACCGTTTGTATATAATTCAGAGCGACTACATTGCATATTTTGTCGCGTTGTCAGCTTTGCTGAAACCTGTATTGTTTGACTGTTTCTGCGAATTCTGTTGACTATTGCATTTCGTAAACCACCCTGCTAGAATCCGCAGAGCGGGGCTTGCAATGCTAATAAATAAATAATATAAATAGTCTAACGTTTATCTTTATCTATACTAAACTACCACTTCGCTTTTTGCTGCGGAATTTGTACGGCTTTTCTGAAGTTTACATTTGGGCTACCCCGTTAATGGGCCTCACGCTATCGACGTATACAAGTCGACGTAAGCGCCATCCTGTAAACACGAGAAGCTGAGCACTAGAAGAAGACTAATGAAGACGAAATTGAACAACCTTCCGGCATTTTATAATTTAGTAATTAGTCATTCCTTCCTATAAAGATCAATGCGCTCAAATCCCCCGATTTCTGGACCATCCTCCGCTGTAGGTGCGGACCATATATTGAAGGATCATCATCATCAGTTGTCATAACAACAGATTCGTTTTCCTTATGTTGATCACTCGCTGCAAATAACGAGTATCCCGGGCTGCACGTATTCCATTCTCTAGTGCCAGTTGGATTAAAATCAATAAGACTTGCCTCGATACCTGAACAATAGGGATTCTTTATTAATGAAGCCTGCAGCAAGAATGGGCCTCGTGGCACAGTTCTCGTAAATTGAAGAAAAATTGAAGAAAAATTGCACTCAATTACGGTGTCAAATGCCTTCCTTAAACTTTCATCACAACACAGGTGGTCTTGCTCCCTCCCCACTGCGTTCATTCTTATTCTGTCGCGGATCCACGAATCCAAGGAAAAGCATTTTAGAAGCAGGAATTACAACAATTGCAGTGAATTTTGGCATTCTTGAAGTTATTATTTTCGGACCCTCCTCTATTGGGCATTTTCACAAGGATGCTTGCTCAGCCGCAGAGGAGATAATTGTTTCAGAAAGGTTATTTAGATAAATGCCTATTCATTATGCTATCTTTTTATTCCTTTGATTCTTCCCAAATACTTCGGTTGTTTCCTTGAAATGACTAATCGCCTTCTAGTTCCATCTGAATTTGAGCTAGTTCCCTATAGTGGGTATGATCCACAAACAGAGGGCGAACAAACAAACAAACACACAAACAAACAAATGGAACAGACGCAGTGAATCATTGCCGTTACATGTAGCAAAAGTGAGTCTAATTTTAAACCATCACCCCAACAGAGAAGGCAACGTCCTAGCACACTGACAATGCGCGGACGCCAGCACTGTGCAGTTCACGGATGTTGAGCGGACGTTAGCCAATAAAGGCAGCTGCTAACACGATCGCTCTCTATGGGTTTACTATTTCGCCACTGTTGTAGCATCGACACAGGGATTGAGAAGCAGCAGCCTGGAGTGCCACTCTGTTGGTCGTGAGCTTTAACGAACGCGGGACAATGAAAATTTTTGAAATCTTCTCGCAGACGATTTTGGCATTCCAGAGATAGACGGCGCCGGTTCACACCGACGGACGTCAAAACGACCAATGCAGTGGGGCAATCAGAGCTATCGCTGCAAAAGGCAACGCGCCACTCAAAAAGAAAGTTTAGCAGTTCAGGCAAACTTCCCCGCGGTCTGCCGTTTGAAACCGAGGACAGAAACCTTTCGGGGTGGTCGCTCAATAATCTCATTTACAACCAGGAGGGTAGCAAAATCGCGAGATCGGGGCTATTTTCCGAGCAACAACTTCAAGCGCAGGCACACCAGGAAAATATGGCTAATCATTAATCCGGAAACCCAGTACGTTCACGGGCAAGGAATAACCTTGGCAAGGAGACGATTGTCATCCACCCCACGCTACACACTCACGCTGAAGACAACGCTTTCTCAATAACATGTACACTTCGCCAAAACGAAGTGCAGGTGAAAATTCATCTTTACCCTGACCAAATTGTGTGAATGTTCTGCGACCCACCTATTTTTGGGGGCTAAGGGAGTACCGGTGTTAAGGTACTTAGAAGGGCAAAGGTAGGAGCGAATCATTTTGCTCAAAATCATAAGGATTCCTAACAAGGAACATTCGTACGCGGGAATGCGCTTGATGTATGTCGAAACAATATTTTTATGTCGTAAATATTGAACCACATTTTATGAACCAAAGACAACCTTCGAGACAATTTGAGACTGTAGCGAGCGCTTCGCGTCATTACTAATGAGAAGAGGAATGTGATTGACGTTTAATTAGGCGAGGCTACAGATAACGCGTAGTAATTACGCATGCATACGCCTACGAGGCGCTCAAATTAGCACCGGCGCGACGATTAGGCGCTCGAACGGCTAATTGCCGGTGCTTTTTTTTTCCCCCACGCAGATTCGACGAAATGCACCTCTCTGCCATTAGTTTCCACAGTCTTCCTCTTTATTTCTTGTTCGCTATTCTTCTCTATCTCTTGTACGATGACTACAGCCGCTTCGCCAATGAATCAAGGCGTGCCTAGACGTCGCCAGCAGACGCCGCCCGCAGGGAGAAGGACGGGGCAATTCGGGAGTGCCAACTGAACACACACAGCCGCAGCGAGCGAAATTGGACGTCCCAATATAGCGTCGGCAAGGCGTTAGGGAACGGAACGAAGTCGCAACAAAGAAGGAACAAAACCGGAATAAAGCTTACAGGAACCACATTCGGACGGAAGATATATGCGCGAGAAAGTATAAATATGGAAAGAGCCGCCTAAGGTTAGCGTTCGGATATTTTCTCTTGCACTACGAGGGAAACAAAATTACGCTCTAATTACCTGGCTAGTTTTAAGATATTTTATATTCAACTGTAACGTACGGCCCGTTTCAGGAGGCGAATCAAAATGTCGCGAGGCATCGTGTGATTGCTCGGGTCTTCTGGGAAGGGGGGATGCGGCGAGACATTCCGCGGCTTCAGAATAGATCGTCTTTTTCCGGCCACTGTTCGAGGGGCCGCTTGGCGCGCCTTCTCGTAGTTGCCGGTTCATTCTGCAACGGCGAAACCGCTACGATGCAGCTGACGCAGGTGATCGTCATCGCGCTGTTGTTTCCCTTCCTATAAAGCTGTTCCGTATGGAGATTTTATGCGAAGCATATTACTAGAGCTCAACCCAGCTCCTCAGGCGCGGCGGTGTCGCCTTCAATACCACGTGACACCGTGACGTCACGACAGAGGAGAAACGGGGCTCCAACTCGCGCCGTCGCTCGCGGCGTCGCGGCGGTATATAAGCAGCTGCGCTTGCGTCTGCTAGACACTCACGAAGTGAGATGCCTCCTGGAGACAGAGCTGCTCGTTGGAATGAGAAGCGAAGGTTGCGGCGTGCTACAGAGACTGTTTCTAGGTGGCTTTGCTACGGCGCAGCGGCTACGCGCCCCGCATCGGACGCGGTGAGCGTCGAGCAACGCAGCGTTCGGCGCGGCAACGAAATGTGCGCCTGAGCAAGCGCCGCACGCCTGAGCCGACGCCGACGACACCGGCTTTTCTGCGACACGAGCTCCAACGCGGTCGCGTTAAAATAAAGGCTAGTATGCTCCGCATCCTGGGCTTAACCTTAGCTAAGCCACAGCCCGTTTTTTTACGGCCTGCCTGATCTCGGTAGGCCAATGCGTCCGTTCTCATTCGTAGCAATTCCGTGTGTATACTTTGAATGTACACGTTCATGGCGCATTTCGCTGCATGCCGCCAGAGCACACCGTCTACGTCTACGTAAATCCAATCAGTCACATCTTCGTTGCACGCGTGTGCATATCTGTCACGTATGATTTGTACATGTCGGTGCACCTATTTGAGTGACTGTGTCAAGTCCATATCACGAGAAGCCAACAAACAAAGACACCAAGTGCAGCAAAGGGGAGACTAGGTGTACTCAATTATTGAATTAAAGAAATAACAAATTGGCAGAAATAAAAGTCAATGCGAAATACAACTGGCCGCACGCACGCAGACGGGGCACGAACCCACGTCTTCGCATTACTTCGCGCGTACCGATGGCGCTGTTGTCACGCCGCGCCCGATGCAATGGGGCTAAATTTAGCTTCTCGCTCGCCATTCGTAGAGCCAAGTAACTTGGCAGTGCGTTTGTCGACGCGGGCGGACGCAGTCGCGTTTCAGAGAGTCCACACGGCCGTAGTGGGAGTACTCCATAAAATCTCAAACCGGGGCTCATCGGGAGTCAAAAGGCATTGACAAATTTAGCGCGCCCAATGGACAAGGACACAGTGAAGAGGGACACACGAGCGCTTGTGTGTCCCCCCCTTCACTGTGTCCTTGTCAATTGTGCGCGCTAAATATTTCACTACGAATTCGTACCAACTCGCCCAACTATCAGTTCTGCGGCAGGCATCTACAAGTGAGCAATCATTCGGCGTGTATTTTCACGCTTCCTGGGCTATGGCGCCCCCCGAGTTTGAGACGCAGGGTCCCCAAATGGCGTGGAAATTAAGACTCAATCAGCACGGTGATGGGATGCTGATTCGCGCCCACAGCACCCACAGGAGCTTTCACGTAGCCCACAACGGCTGTGTCCCTTGGTGCAGACTACCCGGTGTCATTTATTAACTGTGGTATTAACTGTGTTTGGGAAGAAACTGTTGCTTATATGTAGCGGCCGCTACCCATATCTGACATGACACCTTGCTCGTAATGTTTATCTTGCAGTAGTCTTCTGCAGTGCAGTGTTTATAAATCATTTTTTGGGGCTCCCTTCCTCAGCAGTTTCAACAACTTTGGGTTCTCTGCTTGGAGGCTAACCAATATAATTGTTTTGCCCGCACTCATGAACTCTGCGTTTGATAATGCACTTATTGCGAGAGCCTTAGGAAGTACTGGCTTTTATGTCAAGCAGTACGGCTTTTCAAATATTACAGGATACACAGACATTGCGTATATATCACTTAGAATTCAGGCATTTTAGAGGTGTTTCCTGTCAACTTCCACTCTTCGTGATTTGTGACTATAAATTAAGATTCAGGATATATCTGCCAATGCAAGAACTGTCGGACGTCATTTGCTTGCACGCTGTCCTACTGTCTGCCAAAACACAACAGAATTTAAATTTCGTCACACAGAGAGACATACAGCACCGCATACTGTCACATAGTCGCAACTTATCGGAATATCAGCTTTCTTTTAAGTAATGCAGCAGCACTTTTAAAGTCGCTAAACCTGCGTTATATCGAGACCCGTGTACTGGACTGGAATATTGATTTTCTTCCTCTTTATTTCTTTTCTCAAATCTTTCCTACCTGAATTTCATTTCCTGGATACAGCGTAGCAAACTATTAGATCACATCCGTTTATTCTCCTTTTGTCTGTCTCTTTGATAACATCTTATAATTCTTTATTCATATTTATTGTTTTTCACAACACAGAAAAGCAACCAGCTGAATACGCAACAACTCAGATAATAGAAGCGATGCAAGTTAAAAGATCGCTTTTCTTTGTAGAGGGTTTCTATATACCTGATCAGTCGAAATGAGTTTTCCGTAGGCAGAACGGTTTTCAGTTTTCCAGCATAAAAAAATGAAAGCCTTGTCCCGCGCGAGGCCCTCATTATCGCTTCTAGTATTTTCATCCACATTTACGAGTTAGTAGTGCCCTTCCTCTCTCCTTATTACTCCGCTTTATTTATTTATTTATTTATTTTTATTTCTTCTTCTCTCAAACCACACCCCACCACGCTTCGCCTCATAGGCGTTAGGTAGCGCGGTGAAAGCGACTTTACTGACGTCAGCGAACTGGGAGATAGAACCACAAGGAAGCGATCGCCCTTTTGGCCACAGCTAACCCCCTAATCCCCCCATGAGCGGCTCCACATTAAACGTTTAATCACGGATGGGTTAGTGGCGCACAACGGGCTCGACCTTTATCGTTTCTCGTACGCTCGCTGAAAAGTTCCCTCTCCCGAACGACTCACGTGACCCTCCACTGCGTTCGCGGTACTGCAGTCAGTGAACGAGGCGGTGTGCAGGCGTCCGTTCGGCATGCCAAGTGCCATTGATCTGCTCGGGGATATCCATAGAGGACTCGCTTAAGCGTTCCATGGCTATTGCCTGTTCTCGGAACTATGCCTTTTCTTTATGAATACAGAAGAGGGATGGGAGTACAGGCGAACTCCTCCCCAGAAGCCGGTGGCACGCAAGGGAATCGAAGAGCCAGCACGCATTCGCGGTCGCATGTTCGGAATCAATCATGGCCCAAACATTTCTGCGTCGGGACTGCGCGCACTTTCCTCGTCCTTTCGTGCATGTCCGGTTGCCGGTCGTTTCGCGTGAATGCAGCTGCGGAGCACGAAACTGCATACACGAGGACCCAGTGGCTGTGTGCCGCTGAGACCGATGTAGCGAGTTCGATCCTAACGGCACTGCTCAGTGACACTGGAGATCAATAAGGACGAACGTTCGAACGCCTTAACTGTCAAAGGCTCAGGGTAGGATGGAAAACTGAGAGAGCTGGCAAGCGTTCGTGATGTATCATTTTCTTTTTCTTTCTTTAAGCAGCGCTCACCAATTGACGAAGGACGTCTCAGGGTAGCTTTGCTGATTTACTGGTAGAAGATTAGGACAATGCTTAATAAAATAGCGAGAGAACTGGAAGTGATCAATGGCATATATCACCTTGAATATTGTGAAGAGTGCAGCTACCGAGGCCATGTATATACAGGGGATCGTTCAAAGGGAAATTTCCAGATGAACAAAAAGAACAGGCTTAGAATGCACGTGGCAGAAACTTTCTTTTATTGACCAGTAGTTATCGTTATCCTTGAAAACAACGTCGCAATGCGGTTTTCACGTAAGACAGCCGTTCATGCAACTAAAAGACCAATAGGCTGCTCGAATTAGCATCAATAGAAAAATGTAAACGTCGTATACCGCGCATATGTGGGAATCACTGAGAAGCGAAGATTTCTTTCTTTTTCTTTTACTTGCAGAAACATTACAATGTCTCCATTTCATCCCAGATTTCAACTAGGCGTCCACTTTGTTTACTTCAGTTCTATCTCCACACTTCTTCACTTCTCTATAGCTGACGCCTTCAATTTTCTGTTGCCGACTTCTTCCCATATATGCAGTCCAACCCTCTTACTTCGAAGTACGCTCGGGTCACACTTTGTTCACTTCTTTCTCCACACTCGGCTGCTTGAGTTGCCGACTTCTTTAATTCTTGCCTCTTGCTAAGAAAGTGCATTCGGGCAGTTACCCGCTGGCACTTGCCAGTTCCAGAGGATCGACCAAGAATTGTCACACATCCAGTGACGCGAGTACTCGATTCGGGTACATAACTTCTTACCTAAATAATTGGCTATTCGGGTTCGGGTACGTAGTCAGTAACACTCGCCCAGCCACCCGGTTTGCGACTGATGCATTCCGATGAAATGAGATCTGTTGGCAAGTGCCGTGTTGCCGACTTGTCCACAAACAATAGATTGTCCATTGAGTAAATGATGATAACATGAGGTCATTTGAAAAAGTAGACGGTCCGGCAATAAACCACATTTCGTTAACGTGTTTAAACGGCAACAATCAATATAAAAAAGAAAGCTAGCGCACCAAACAATCTATAACCCACACATAATGCTGCGAGACGACATTAACACACAAAGACACGAAAAGTGTTGATACATAGATAGACTGTCACTTTCAGAAAAGAAGGTTAATAACGCTTTCAGAGCTGATTGCTGTCATGACGCCTTACTTCATGGCCTTTCTATCCTGAATGGACGATTATAAGAGTAGCTACCGCTGTGTTCAAAGCACATCTTTGTTGTTCCAAGTTAGGACAGTTTAGTTGTTATCTACTTCGGAAGACATTGGCAGCCAACAGAAAACAACCAGCAACCGACTGCAAGCTTCACTATTAAATGGCATGCGAGGGAAGCAAAACATCACGTGTGTCGTTGAGAATAGGAAATCTGCTGGCACAGGATGTCGTTAGCTGAAGCAAGGCAGAGACAACTGCAGAAGGTTAGGAAGTGCGTTCGCTCTGCATGTACTATAGTAAAGTATGATGAAGATTATCCTGTGGACCCTATGGCACCACACATTTTATTGACTCAAATTGCGAAGGTAGGGGCTGTGAAGTGAACTCGGTCAACTGAACGTTACAAATCATTTTAAAGCGACGCCTTTAGGCGCCCGTTCCTGCGGCGAGGGTCGGCGTGCCTCGGTGTCGTGCCTCGGCGTAACCGTGCGAACGAGCACAGCGAAAGATTAAAGCGACCGCAGAGCGCAGTGGGAGATGAAAGACACGAGGAAGCCGAGATGAGGGCGCAGCGGAACCATGAGACGGAGAGCGGAGGAGCGCATGGCGAAAGCGAGAGAAGAAAAGCGTAGTGGGGCGACAATGGCTACGAGATGGCGCCAGAGTAGCGCACGTCGGTCAGGGATGTCTGTCGGTGGTGGCTGCCGTGAACCGCGCCCACGCGTCACTCACGCGCTGGCTCCGGCGATTTCCTGATTAGCGAGGCAGTCGCGCTCCACTTTGCTCTATTTGCAACGATCCGCACGAGACGTTGTCCGCGCCTATCAATACACCGCGAAATCAAAGCACGTATGGACCTTCGCTCAGATTTGGCGATAAAGAGTATCGTAATCGTCGGTGAATATATTTTTTGTGCATTACACCCCCAAACTGTGAAGTTTGGGATGGTTTCTCAGGCAAGCTTGTCTCTCATTGGTCGGCACAGCTAGGTTGGCCCCACCGCACCGACTACTCCCTCCCCCACCCAAACCTTCCTCCACTTGATCTGCCACGATCTTGTTGCCAATGCGCCGATTATCTTGACGATGACGTGACCAACCCACGACTCCTCAGAAGTGAGCAGAAGCGGTATTGGCTGCGAGGACTCAAGGAGTCGCCATCTGTCGGAAGGGCGTCGCTTGCGTAGTATGGGGGATAAAGCGACGTGCTCCTCATAGCTTTGGCTGCCGACGCTCCTTAAAAAACACCACGCGGGAGCACTCCTGGACATTTCGTTATGTAGCCTCGAAAAGACAGAAGTTACCTGCTGTCAAAATAGTAATACTGGGCAAACAGGAAGCACAGAGTGGTTTACAGACGCCATCTCTTGACCGAATACGGACAGTGAACGCCCACTGCGCGCGGTCACCGCAATGAAGCCCCCCGATCCCTTGCGTGAAAGGTAGGCAATCGCTGAGACCAAACTATGTGAAATATGCTCTCATAGTGGGGCTGTCTGTATAACAAAATGGTGCATAACAGAATGAAGCCTCAATGCAGCGATTGCACGAGTTCGCGGCGACCGACTGCGCGTATGCATGCATGAGCGCGCACAAAGATTAGCTTTCGCTGCGAGCGCAATTTCGCACCGTGCCGTGAGCTTTAGGCCGCAACGTATGAGCGTTTGACTGTACACAAGCAACCATTGTTGCGAGGACGCTATCAGAGCTGTTAAAAAATAATATCGCTATAACTAGGGACTTCGACGCCTACGGCGACTTGTGATGCACCGTCGCGACGATTCAATATTTTCTTTTTTTGTTGTTGTTTCTTCCAAGTTCTTGGACGTTTCAATATCATTATTTCTTAAGTTGCACCGCACTGTATGTTTGTCGGTGTTTCTAGCGAGCAATTTCCCCGCTACTTCTTTTTCTTAATCGAGTATACATTCATTGCTTAGTGCTAATTAGCACTAAGCATGTTCATGTTTGTGTTAACACAAACTTGAGCATACGCCATGGCTTTTTTTTTACCTGCTTCTTACCGTTCCCTTACCATTCCAGTGAGGTTGCCAGTACCTAGCATCATCAAGTTCATAGATCAAAGTTTCGTGACGTTAGCCAGGCAGCGCGCATGTGCGAGCATTTCAGTGCGCGCTTTCTGCTACTGACTGAACATCGTAGCCCCGACGCCATAGTAGCAACCTTCCTCGAGGAAACGCTTGCTCCGCACCCGAGTTGTAGCCGATGGCTGATTGCCGGTTCTAAGTCTCGCGATCCAAGCTTTACGCAGCTTTTTTTTACCCGCGGCTCCGCATGAAGGCCGACGCCGGGCTCCGTTGCGTACGTCCGGCGCTGCGGCACCGAGCGGTACCCTGCCATGTCACGTGCACGCCTTCAAGGGCAGCCACTACCTATTATAGCGTTTTGAAAGTGTTGTAAACACCCGAGGCTGGAAAAAGCTCGCCACCTCCCCAGAACCGCAGCGCAGCTGCGACTTTAAAGTTTCGTTTTGAGCTTGATTCGGCGCTTCCGATAGCAGCCGACGCGGCCCCCGTCTCCGCGTGATCCCTCATACGACGTCACGCCGAAGGCAGCGCCAGCTTTTCCAGGGGTGGAGCTCTGCCCCAATATAGCTCTGGGGTGCAGAAAACCCGGTTTCGTCCTCGCTTAACGAGTAGCTTGTTCTACCGTGGTCGTCACGAGGAGGTGCGGGAGCTCGGCAGTGAAGTTTCTCGTACCAGCATTCCACCTATCTTTCGGACCCAGTTTCCGCAACGGTGCACAGAACAGCGTTTGTTTCTTTATGTAACAAAAGAAATCCACTCGAAAGATTGTGGATGGCATCGAGTACAAAAGCACCGCGCGACAGAATGCGTGAACCATCGTCCTTTCTAAAAAGTACAAGAAAAAGAAACCAGCTCGGCGCTGCGACTTCTCTGCAAATGTATGATATAAGCGAAGGTACAGCCCTTACCTCCTGATGATAGGCTCTCCTTAGCGCCAAGCGCGCTGCTACGACCTCTGGAACCGCCCTTGCAACGACACTGGTCTTCCGAGACGCCTCATCCCAGAAGAGGCCTGGTGAGTGGGACAGCAGCCAGAGCGTCTCCCCTGCACGAGTTGAACGGCGGCAGTGGCGTGAATTCTGAGACGACATGCTCAACTTGGTTTACTTCATCAGGTTTCGTGTATTCTTTACGCGCGAGTGGCTGCAGTTTGTCGTTTAGGCACGCTGTATAGTGAAGGGCTCCGTATTTATTTAGGCCATGTTAAAAGGTAGACAACTTACAGAAAACATTGGCGGAAAACGAGGCAATACATACAGAACGCTCTCTGTGAGTATATATACTCATTTCTTATGTGTAGGTGCTTTCTCAGCGCGCTCCTTATGACCAAGTCACGACTAACCAACACGAGTGCTCGTTAATTAGACAAACCGCGGTTATTAAGCGCCTTGTTGGCGCTTGTCTTTGTTTTTTTTTTCTGTCCATCCTTCGTGTACTTCTGCGCTGTTGAAACAACACGCATCACCAGCTGGGCCGTTCGCACACTTTTGATTAAGCGTCGACTAATATCCTAAGAACTTTCTCCTTCACTAGTAAGTCTTTATTATGGGGCGTTTCTACTGTTATAAACACGAATAACCGAATAAGAATAAAGGATCCAGCCGCGTCATCGTTTTCAGCCACGCAGTGTTTCATTTGTCCTCGTAGATGTTAATACGCCCTCTAATTCACTGAAATTTCAGTGCACGGATGTCTGTGGAATCCGCCTTCATTTGAGCGAGCGCTCGGAATGTTTGTCAGCCAGCTTGTCTTCAGAGCACGCGCAGATTGACTTTACGGGGAGTCCGTTATTTACATTGGAATCGCTACACCAAAACAATTTATAAAAAGTAACAGTCGGATCAGAATAAAGCTTTTCGGGAATGTACGGAACGATATAGAACCACAACTAATGTATACTGAAGTGTTCATATACAGTTTAGGTAGAGGAGGCTCTTGGCTAGGTAGGAGCTCAGGGAACGCAGTCAGTGTGGTAAAATTGGCGTACAGGTAACGAAGCTTCTTCATCAGTACGCACACAGTTTTACCAGGTGCGTGGCAGAAAAAGAGCACGAGTTATACCTATACAGCATGGGTAAGGGCACGTTAGCGCATACTACTTCCTCATTATAAAAAAAAAAGAAATACCGACAACAAATGTATGTGTTATATATCTTGGAACCTGCTTGTTTCACGTTACTTGTATGCCTTTCTCTAACAGCTATTGTAGTGATTCTGTTTGTCAGTATATCTGTCCGAAAGCTTCTCTGTATTACTGGTTGTATTTTGTTCCCCCCTACGTAATGCCTTTATGGCGATGTAGGTACTCTGTAAATAAATAAATAAATAAAACATGTAACCGTGACGAGTACCTCAAAGTTCTAGCTACGCTGCGGCAATGTCAGAGCAAGAATGTATTAATGGCCATGGGGAGATCGCCACTTCGCGCGCTCGCGATAGCTTGGTCACGTTTCACTTTCGTGACTGCAGGCACTCTTTTTATCTCTCTTGCGCACACAAACATACACAATCGCACAGACTAACACAAACGCAGACACACAAAGAAATGAACAACGTTCACAAGCGCACCCACCTCTGCGCGGCACTGATTAATCAACGAATGCTGCAGGAAACCACATCAGCAGAAGATAACGGTGGGGAGGGGGGGGGGGAGGAGAGAAGAGGGTGTGCAGGAAGACCCTAATCCCAGGAAAAGCTAAAGGTGTGATAAACGCGGCGGTGCACCGCGGCAGCTGCAACAAAGTATAGCATCCTCCGTCGGGATCGTCGACGCAATTAGCGCACGACTCGCGTAGGTGCGATCGACCGCAGACACTCGACGGGGATTGGACACAATGTAGGCGACGATGGCTTAGAGGGCTGGTGCAGAGCGTCCCACACTAAAGGCAACCGAGAAGCGTCAGCGAAAGCTCGCGCGACGATGGCATTTGGGATGCGTTGCGATTCGGCCCATCGAAACCACAGCGCCGTCCAATCGGGCCTCCGATCAGACAGTGTATAATAGAACGCACACGCGAACGCTCGTCCACTATAGTGTACAGTTTCTGCAAATAAAGGTACAACGAAAAGTTCCATTTTAATAATTACCTTTGAAAGAACAACAACATAAAGAAAGGTTAATTTCTCTGACGTTTAACTAAACTCACTGTGCTACTGTATCTCGGTGTTTAAGATGATTGCTAGCTTAGTGTGTGCCGTATGGAAGATAGCTCACATAGCTTTTGTGAAACTGCTGTTACGCAGGGCATCGCCTTCTAGATAAGAAACGCTCACACTTAAAGTATACGCCCCAGGCACACCTACTGGCCTTCAAAAAAGATCGCTAAAGGAGTAATGGTGCCACATATTTTTTTATCTCGGACATACTGGCACAGGCATACAGGCACGTTTCTGGCATGCAAAAACAATTACACTTAGCAAGTATAGAAGATTAGGAAACATGTACAAGATAGACAGAAAACTACAGTTGCTTCCGAAATGCTGGGCCACCGTCCTCTGCATCATTGTGGAGGCCCGACACAGTGGAAAAATTGGTGCCGACGCCACGCAACAAGCATAATTATGACCATGTTGTTTATCGAAAAAAAAAACGACGACAGGGCTAAACATTGTAAATGATAGCGAAGTTTGGCACAGTTCTAAAGCTTTTCCGCCGCTCCTCCGAGAATACGCGGGGTCAAGAGGTAAGGTCGACGCGGCAGGCGAGGAAACGTCTGGGGCCGAATTCACAAAACCTTCTCGCCCGTAAGTTCTGTCTTTCATTTACTGATCGACTTCGCTAATAATATGTGCTACATCACTACTGGCTGGCACGAACGCTTTTAGCTGAGGAAAGTTTTGTGAATACGGACCCTGTTCCGGAGCAGAAACACAGCTCTGGCAGCTAGCAGGCGTCTCGAAATGCTGGTGCGATCAGGAGCGCCTCAGCGGCGTCGCAGGTGTCGCGGTGAGTGCAGGGAATGCGCATCTCCACCACAATCCAAGGCGAGTGAAGCAGTAATGATACTGAAAACCATTTACGGCAAATATTTGAAAAAAAATAAACTGTGCCTGCGCTGACCAGTGTATAGCTGGCAGCTCGAGCCAGGGGACAGTTTGTCGCCTTGAGCTTGGGGCGAAGTATATACAGGGTGTTTCACGTAACTTGAACCGTAGGAGTATCTACTGGGTGGGAAGGGTGGGGGACACTTGCACCCCTCTGCCGACCCGGCCGCGTCCCACCGTTTTGGCCGCGGCTGTCCCGAAACGTAAGCAAGTAAACATGCCTTGTTTCGCATGTGTGCGCCTGTTTTCTAAACTACGTGCCTACCGGACCCTTCTGTTCGAAATTATACATATATAGTCAAAAAGAAGTGTTAGCGGAACTGGTGGAAATAACCAAGAAAGAAAGGTTAACATGTTTACCGCGAACAAAAAAGCTATTATTTTACTAACGCACCGAGAACATTAGTAAATAGTTTCTTGTTGTTAGTTACACGGACCTTCCTTCTATGATTATATGTATAGTATGGTCTACATTCTCTATAGCCCCTTAGGAACCGTCACGTTCTTGTCCCATGTTCGGCACCACTCTTTTGGTCCACGTGAGCTGACGTCGACAACCAATTAACGAAAGTGAGAGGACCGCTGGTGCAGTGCGCAAACCAATGTACGTACGTAGCCGCTGCGTTCCTCCGGGTATACTACACCCGGCGAATCAATCAATATCTTTTTTTCCCTCTCACTTTTACCAAACTGTACGAAGCACCACTTCGTCGTGCCTGTCGCCGTCAACTTCGTGACCCGCGACGCCTGCGCGCTCAGTGTGCCAGGCACCGCGCAGCTAGGCTCGCACCGTCGCATCCCATCGCGCGGACGCGGCGTCGAAACGGTTGAGGACGTGCCTGTTACTTCACGCCACGTCGCTTTCCTTTCCTTTCATTTTTTTTTTCATCGCACGGAGCACGCAACACGCCACGGCACGCAACGCTGGGCTCAGCGGTGGTCCGTCCAGGGCACGACGAGGTTCGCTTAGGCAAGCGCCC
>NC_091828.1:80257500-80282500 GCF_038994185.2 Dermacentor albipictus
TGCCCGCTACGTCCGGTCGGGCCCTAAATTACTTTTTTCGCCGGCAAACGATGTCTCTATCTCTCTCTCTCTCTCTCTCTTCCGCACCTCCTTTGTGCTCCACACAACAACCGCACCAGCGCGAAGCTTCAATGAAAGCAGTAGTCATTTGCCGTTTCTCCAATCCACCAGAGCTCCCGAAAGCGGTTTCCACGGTCGAGAAAAAAAATTCCAGGGAATCATAAAAAGAAAGGGGAAAGAAAATGAGCAATGCGATCGTAGTGCGCGGTACTTACTTTTCGAAAGAATTGCGGCGACTAAAATTACTTTCCTCAGTGGTTTGTTTGTTTTGTTTGTATACAAAAACGGCGCTGCTCCCAATTTAGATACGAAAAACTACGGAACCTGTAAGCGATGTTGTCCAGTGGAAAGCGCCATGCTTTAAGCGAACAGAAATTTACGCCCATCGCGGTATCCGGCTCCCTTTATCTTCTGTGGCTGACCGTGCGTCATAATTTCAGGTATATTAGAACGTCAAGGGATGTTTTCGTGAAAAATGTCACATAATACTCATTTTTTTCCTCGTGTGCTCTGCTGACAGATCTAGGGCATCAGTCTCATCAGGGGGTTCTGTCAATGATCATGCGTTGCGTTCTCCTTCATTTTTCTTTTTTTTTTCTACGCACAGCTACAGAGATATGGCTTAACTCGCACTGTCCCCGTTTCAGTGTTAATAGACAAATAGTACTGGGCTAATGCAAACGAGATCTGTTGCACTAAAGAAGAGGGACAAGCATTAACACTCACGTCACCGCGCATAGAGTAATCGAATAATTTGATCGACGTTTTCTTTTTCCTACGCATTGTTAAACATTTCCGCTGGAATTCTTCGACCAACAACATCGTGACCCACCCCGAAACGACACCTGAGCTTTAACTATTTGTCATATTTGACCATTTTCTGCTGCTTTATATAGGAGACTGGAAAAAATGAAACTCTGACATGGAGGTATTGTCGAAACTAGCCTTCGGTGCTTCTAGCACGTCTTCAACAAAACAAAAAATGACGCAAAATTTGTACTTCCGTTCACTCGACAACGAAAATTCTAAATAACAGCAGCAGTGAAGGCGCAGAAGTAGCCTCTCTCTAGTTCTGATCCGACGTATAAGCTGTTTTAACCATGCCTCGAACAACGGTAGAAGTTCGTGAGTGCACGTTATCTTGATGATTGTGTTTTGCTAATATCAAGTGCAACTTTGTTCTTCCCACCGTGGGTTGCTTTTACTTATCTGGGCTTCGAAAGGCTACGTAGAAATTATTGTTACGAAGAATCCTTCCCGTCGTGTGGGGTTTTCACTCGTACGAGAGCCCGTAGTCGATTTCGGGCCGCCCTCCGACCGGAGCTTGACCACCAGTCGAATCTCTTGCATTCTTGAATACGGCCTGTGCAAGCGCTTTCATTCACTTATTGCACAACATTGTGCAACATTCAACGTTATTCTACCGTACTGTACAAGGACTGAACAAAGTGTCTGACGATTCCAGCGCCAGTTGAACGCACACTAGACCCCTTTTTTTGCACGGAGAAGCTGTTCGAACGCTACAATCGAGTATGGGGAGGCTTCGGAATGCACCTTGATCTGGTAACCATTGCTTCGCGAACCTAAAATATGCAGTAAAAATAAAAAGTCACAGTGACGAACCGTCGTTGCTGGCGTTTGGGCGCAGATTTGTACTTCATTTCATCTTGTTGAAGTCAACCTATCTCGTTGAAATTAACGAAAATTGAGTTTCAAATGCATACTTTATCGGTCTAAGTTACTTTGGCGTTTCTCTTCAGTGTCGCTCTAACGTTAAGCCGCTATAGGTGCGGCCTGATCGTTATTATTACGGCCAGCGCGTGAGGGAAGACAAAACACACAAGACGAGTACAGATGCCCGATAACCCTGACACTGGCTTTACACATCAATACACGATCGACAACTCCAAGCAATCGCGAGATGCTAGTTAATTTCTGAAAGATGATGCAACGTTGCATGCCGCATCCACTTGCGCTCGCGCACACACACGCATCCGCGAGTACATGCACCTACACGCACGCATGCGCACTGGCTGAGTTGCACAATGCACAGGAATAATAATAATAATAATATTTGGGGTTTTACGTGCCAAAACCACTTTCTGATTATGAGGCACGCCGTAGTGGAGGACTCCGGAAATTTTGACCACCTGGGGTTCTTTAACGTGCACCTAAATCTAAGCACACGGGTGTTTTCGCATTTCGCCCCCATCGAAATGCGCCCGCCGTGGCCGGGATTCGATCCCGCGACCTCGTGCTCAGCAGCCCAACACCATAGCCATTGAGCAACCACGGCGGGTAATGCACAGGATTAAGCATTTCGGTGTGTGCGCGTGCGTATACGTGTGTTGAAGAAAAAAATGAGACTGTTGAAAAAAAATTATTTACGTACCTCCAATCGCTTGAAGCATTAACACCGCAGTTTTACCTTGTTATTGCGCCCGAGGTTCCCCAATGTCGATCTCAAGAAGTAAAGCCGCCACGCACAGAAAGAATGTGTGCACCACACAAAAGCTGCGGGGCGCGTATAGCCGCAACCACTTAGCGAGTTTCGAGCAGGAGAATCGAAAGCCTGCCCAGAACGCGGAAAGAAAAATAAACAAACAAAACAGCAAATAGAATTCAGCGAAAGCGCGTGGTATGGCGGCAGCTTCGCAGCAGCTGGGGCTGCTATACACACCGGCTAATCGAACGCATTCCCGCGGCTCGCCGGGCAAGAATTCAGGACGCGCCGATACGGGCGCCTATACGCCGTTGTCCTGTGTGTATACGTGCCGGGATGTGTGGCCATCAGATTCTTCTCAACTACAGCACAGCCGAGAGTTCAGCAAGTGCATCGCTAATTGTATACAAGCGATCGGCCGCTTGTTGCTCTTCTTTTTCCTTCAAGTCATCTAGAGCACTGTCGCGGTGCGATTTACATTCCGCCGGCCGTAAGTGAAGAGCTCAGTTCGCATTAGCCTGCGGTAGATTCAAAGCGCCGCGCTTAAAGGTATAGTCTCACTTTCATCCTGGTACGAGCCAGCACGCTACCCTGCTACGCGTACAAGGAAAACGTATATAATCAAATGGCAAAGGTACAGGCGTAAGTTTAATGACCCCAGTCGCCATTCTTGTTTCTGTCATTTTAACCAAAGCTTTCTTAGGTACAAATAAGGTTTTATGTCGATGCTTGTTCTTGCTTCACCGTTCTTCGTTGGAACGTAACGTTTCTCGGAATGATGAACGGCAGTGATAATCGAACGCGGACATGAAGCGAAGTAGGCCTGACGGACAACAAATGTTTGTGCCTAAACGTTTACGTGTAAACACATGAGAGATAAAACGAAATGAATTACAATTTGAACAACAGAGCATGCAGTGTCTCGCACTTCGACTATCTCAATGACTATCGGAATTCCGACTACTCAATATACGGTGCCTCGCTGATCGATCAGCCAATCTGATCGCAGCCCAGGATCGTTGTAATGTCCAGTGTGCGAAGCCTCAATAATCTATCAGCAATCCTGATTTCAGGCCAGACTGAGGGACATGATATCGTCCGAATTAATATAGCTCAAACGTATACGAAGGAAAAAGGGAGGTAGGGCCGTTGGCCCCATAGATGCGAGCACCAACGAGAGATAAAAGTTTGGTACGTCACAACGCCACAGGCATGGGCTAACTCGTAAAAGTAGAGGTATTGGAAAAGAAAACCCTTTTCTTTTTTTTTCTTCAGCTACGCTTTCATTTTCCTCATTTACACGTAGTTATTCGCGGCTCCAGAGAGGAATGCTACGTACAGTTTCTTGCCAGGACATTTCAAACCTCGGCGGCATCTTTAGCCAGCAAGGAGTTCGGGAGACGACGACGCCAACACCGCGTACACGATTCTCGCTTCACGTTTTCTCGTGGGGAACAAATTATGGCCATGATAGGCGGAATCCGAACTCGGTGCTTACAAGACCGCGTTCTCCGAATGCGTTCTTCGCATCCGAACCGCGCATCTGTGACTCGACACTAGACGGTTGTTTTTGTTTTTTTTTTACACTCAAAACCAAAAGAAAATCCGAGCCGTTGCCGCCCGGACGCTAAGCGGAAAGGACTCCCTGCCCCGTACACATAACACGCGGTCAGTATTGCTACAGGCCCTTCCAAATCTGGACGGCGTCTGTGGCCAGCAAAAAAGAAGCCGGGAGCCGGGGTAGCAACGCCACCTATAAAAATCCCACTCGAGGTTTGCCCGCTAGAACAAATTACGACAGTGGGCGGAATCCGAACTCGGTGTTTGAGAGACCGCGTTCTCCAAATGCGTTCTTCGCATCCGAGTCGCGCTTCTACGACACGCACTGTGACTTGTTACCCGACACACCATGATTACAAAGACGGCGCCGAATAAAACAACACACGAAGAAGGGGGGCACGAGACAGCACGTAGGCGCACTAACAACTGAGTGTTTTATTTCTTGACATAGTAATATATAGCTGCTGTCAAGGATCAAAACAACAAGAATAAACAGGGCAGTCATCTGCATCGCACGAGGAAGCCAAGATACGGAATAACTTTTAAGTGTCACTCTCAAGATGCAGATGACTGCCCTGTTTATTCTTGTTGTTTTGATCCTTGACAGCAGCTATATATTACTATGTCAAGAAATAAAACACTCAGTTGTTAGTGCGCCTACGTGCTGTCTCGTGTCCCCCTTCTTCGTGTGTTGTTTTATTCGGCGCCGTCTTTGTAATCATGCTTAACCACCTAGCCCACCAACACATGCTCCGACACACCAAGCGGGCTTTCTGACCATCTCAAAAACAAAGAGAAAAGCCAAGCAGTTGCTGCCCGTACGCGTAGGGCGAATGAACCCCTGCCCCGCACACATAACGCGGCCGTAACTCGCGACGTTGCCGAAATCACACGAAACAAGCATACGGCCCCTAGAGTAAGATTCGGCGAATTATGGAGAGAATTATGGAGAATCGGAGAAAATCGGTGAATTATGGAATTATATTGTACGGCCCTTAGAGTAGATTCGTCTGGTTCCCACCGGGCTCTGACTCATATTCCGACGACACGAATCTCGCCCTTGATCGGAACTAGAAAGAAACATGACCGAGATGAACGTACAGCCACTTCCCCGAGCAATCGGAGGCCAGCAGAGGAAGCACGTCGGCGTTGTAGAGATGGGTCGCCGCTCAGGAGCGAGCCGGATCTTTTGAGCGGCTGTTTTTTAAAGGTCGAGTGAGCCAGGGCTCACTAAAAGTGAGCGGCGGCTCTCTTACAGAGGACTACGCGTGCCCTCGACAAGATGAATGTCGAAAAAAACACAAGCCAGCTGCACAGCCTAAACATCGTATAAACATATACAGCTGCGTATCAGAACAATAAAGACAACTCGATAAGTTCGGAGCAAATGTATTACATTGCAAGAAAAGAGTAGGAAAAAGAAAACCAAACAGTGAGTATGATAGCATGCATGGCTTAACAAGGGTTAAGCGAGTTGATTGAGTGCCTGAATTTTTCACGGTCAGTTTCCGCAACTATGTCATCTGGGAGGCTGTTCCAGGGAGGAATGGCACGTGGAATTGCACACAAATCGAATGCGTCAGTTTTACCGCGTACATATAGATACGCGTGAACCTAAAATGATTGTGACGTGTGCGATGAAGTTTCTATAGGCGTAGGGAGCGTTTATTAGTCTGGTGGGCGTAGTTATGAAATAATGACAAAAGGGGTATGTCGCGACGATTACTTAGCAGCTGAAGCCAAAGGTAAAGCTTTATTTGAGTTACGCTAGAATGGTAGTCATTTTAATTACTTCTCTCCATCTTGCGGTTTCCCGCAAAACTATCACGTCAAACTCTTGCCTTTGCTTCCAGTTCTTGATAAGTTCGACTTTGTCCGGCTATCTCCTAGCCGCTTGGTTAGCTCAGATCGTAGAACAGTTGTCCGGGAAAGGTGGTGGTTCCAGGTTCGACTCCCGGACCAGGACGAATTTTTCTTAAATTAAAATATGGGGTTTTACGTGCCAAAACCATTTTCTGATTATTAAGCACGCCGTAGTGGAGGACTCCGGAAATTTCGACCACCTGGGGTGTTCTTTAACGTGCACCTAAATGTAAGTACACGGGTGTTTTCGCGTTTCACCGCCATCGAAATGCGGCCGCCGTGGCCGGGATTCGATCCCGGGACCTCGTCTTCAGCAGCCCAACACCACAGCCACTGAGCAACCACGGCGGGTACGAATTTTTCTTCGACCGCGAGGCGTTTCTTACGAGGAATCCGTAAGGATTTTCTTTGCAGCAATTTGCTACGTTTGGGTTGAGGTCTGATTTTACCTTTATTCATTATTCGTAGTCATAATTCCGGGAAATGAAACGTGCAGCTTTCGTGGGGAGACCAGACTGGAGCGGCGAACTCAAGCCATGGGTGAACGAATGTTTGAAAAACCAGTTTGCGGATAAGTGTAGGTGAGCTTCGGAGGTTGCGGCGCAGGTAACCTTGTGATCGAGGAGCATTGGCACAGACGGTGGCCAGATGATGATTATTATCATTATTAGCGGCATTTTCCTTCGGAAAGGGGCAGCGACAAATAGTATCCTTGCCGGCTTGATTCAATAAGGTCTTACTACGTCTATCACCCCCCATACTTTATCCTATCTGATCTTGATCTTAACTTTTGTAATTAAAACTTCTATCTCTATACCGTCACCTACGCTTGCAATTACTGTAATTATATCAACATATTCCCTGCTTTCTTTTCTTCCACCAACACTCTATAAATGTACCTTAATCGTCGTGACTGCAGACCGCAGTTATACGAGTTATTTTTTTCAATCATCTTTGAATCCCAACGCTTGACGTAGTAGTTCTGCGGAAACCCGCAAGGTGGAGAGAAGTAATGAATAAAGGGAAAAACAGGCATCCACCCGTTCGTAGCAATTGCTACAAAGGAAGCCCGTACGGGTTCCTCGAAAGGAAAGCCTCATAGTAGAAGAAAAATTCGTCCTGGTCCGGGACTCGAACCCGGGACCACCGCCATTCCGGGGCAGCCGCTCTACCATCTGAGCTAACCAGGCGGCTAGCACATATGGCAGGGCGAAGTCGAATTTGTCGACAACAGGAAGCAAAGGCAAGTGTTTGACATAGTAGTTCTGCGGAAACCCTGCGTAGTCGTTTTGCGGAAACCCTGCGGGTTTCCGCAGAACTACTACGTCAAACACTTGCCTTTGCTTCGTGTTGTCGACAAATTCGATTTCGCCCTGCCATCTGCTAGCCGCCTGGTTAGCTCAGGCATTAGAGCGGCTGCCCCGGAATGGCCGTGATCCCGGGTTCGAGTCCCGGACCGGGACGAATTTTAGAGCGCAGCTCTTTGGCGTCCGTTCCTGGGTTTCGCGTCGTCGTCGGCGTTGTCGTCGGCCTCGTAACCAGCTCCGCCCCCCTTTCATCCCCCCAGCGCTAGCAGCGACCGACTGATTCCGCTGGATGCCGCTGACGCCGCTAGAGAGTCAAGATAACGTGACTGCATAGAACACCGTCGCCGCCATGCAGAAAGAGGAGGAAAGGGTCCCCCCCCCCTGTTCTTGTGTGGCGGATAGGGTGCTCTTCAGTTGCCGACGCGCCGGTTATTTCACGTAGGCCCCGGCACGTCGACGAATACGTGACCACCTTCCCACGGCTAGACCTGGTTCTTAGCGCTGCGGAAGCGAGGGTATCATATTGTTTGTGTCGGCATCGGCGGCGTTGTCCCTGAAACCAACTCCGCAGCTGGGGTTGACTCACTATCGGCGTCAGCGGCATCAGTCAGTCGCTGCTATCTCTTCCGTCCTCCCTTTATCGTGTTGTCCGCTTGCTGCGCGCGCTTCTGCCCCCATCGTTTGCCGCTGGGTGTACACGCCGCCCCCCTCCCCCCTCTTCCTGCGAGTCTCCGGTTGTCAAAGCGCCGGCTCGAACTTAATTCCTTTCTTCGCTCCTCCTCCAATGCAACCCCTGTGCGGTGGCAATCAGAGAGCCAGATCGGTGGCGGCGGATCTATATATGTGCACCGCCCGAGCCGAAATTGTCGCTGCCGTTCGCCCTGTGCGGTGGCAATCAGAGAGCCAGATCGGTGGCGGCGGATCTGTATATGTGCACCGCCCGAGCCGAAATTGCCGCTGCCGTTCGCCACTGCCAAATTATCTGCCAGTTCTTTCTGAGCCATGAGCGAGACGACCGATGGAAGTCCTCCGTCTGCTGCTGCTGCTGCTGCTCCCCCACTACTAACACCGATGTTAGTAGTGGGGGACTTTAATGTTGACATAAAGACAAACAGCAATTTCCTAAAACTTATGCGGGAGAACATCCCGTTCCTCTCGCTCGTAACGCGTCCCACGGCTGTGACAACCTCGCGAGGCACTTGTATAGATCTCGTCTTTGAGAATCAAGCATTGGTGTACCAAGTCGAACATATATCAGTCTATTTCTCCGACCACAAAGCTTCCTTCATGACTGTCAAGAACTGTTAGTGGAGTCTTTGTTAAAGGAATACGCGTGAAAAATACAAAAAAAATCTGTGATAGCGCATACATGTGTTGCTCGATTTCTTTGCCTCAATCTATCGAAAAGGTGAAACAGCTTATTTGCTGCGCTCAAATTTCGCATTAGGAAGTAACGTAATCGTCGGTAATTTTTTCTTCAACTATGAGGCTTTCCTTTCGAGGAACTCGTACGGGCTTCCTTTGTAGCAATTGCTACGAACGGGTGGATGTCTGACTTCCCTTTATTCATTAATCCCAACGCTTGTGGAAGGTGTACACACCCTACGTGATCTAGCCAGGTGATTATCTTGGCATTCCACTGCGATATACCGAGTCGTTTTCCGGGCTCATCTCGCAGCACACACATGCCTCCGCCTGTTGTCGCAGATTTGCCCTGGTATGTTTTTGCCGTCAGGCAGCCAGCTCGTGCTACAAATAGCGATGGAATAACCTTTGCGTTATCAAACATATTATTGGCCCTGATTTATTTCCTGCCATTCTTTTTTTTTTGTAAATCTCTGCGGTCATATTTTGTTTCCATCCTTTTCAGCCAATTTGCCTTCTCTGTTTCCCTCGCTTTCATTTGTACGACTCATTTGTACTTTGCTTTGTACGACACGGGGCACGTTATCGCGTTAATATCCTATTAAAAGTACTTGCCTCGTCATGTACTTTCCAGAGGTTGCACGCTATGCTCAATTGAATGTTCTTCAAACTTTTGGGAGTCACGTTCTTTTGTCACTCAATTTTTCTCGCACCGTTGTAGTAAAGTATGTATGTTGTAAAAGGCGTTTCGTTCTTTCTTCGCACATGCAAAGATGCCGCGCAACAAATAGCCTCGATTAAATAAAAACACGGCAAAAATATAGTACTTCTTAATTTTAATAACTGAGGCGATAACCCCGAACTAACGTTCCAATAAGAACATACGCAGATTCGAAGGTGAAACGATGCCCTCACCTGCCTTAACTGAAGTACTGCAGTTTTAACCAAGCACGGAGGATACACTACATATATATATATATATATATATATATATATATATATATATATATATATATATATGGGGGGGGGAATGAACAACGAACAGTGAGTGAGTGAGTGAGTGAGTGAGTGAGTGAGTGAGTGAGTGAGTGAGTGAGTGAGTGAGTGAGTGAGTGAGTGAGTGAGTGAGTGAGTGAGTGAGTGAGTGAGTGAGTGAGTGAGTGAGTGAGTGAGTGAGTGAGTGAGTGAGTGAGTGAATAAACTTTTATTTGGTCCAGCAAAGCGCGATAAAACGCGCACCTGGCTAGTACAACGAACAGTCAGTCATCCAATCCACAATGAAAGGCGAGACGTCGGGACTCCAAAATATGCACCGAAATAAACGCGAGAGACTGGGAGACACGATTAACGTTTCATTATGCCGGCTCGCAATAACACTCCCTGCGCGCGAAAATTACAGCGGGCGCGAGTATGAGCGCCGGGAGACGGCGCCCGTCTAATTGCTAGCGCGTCATCTTCCCTTTAATTGCGGCCAGCCGTCCCGCGCTCCCTAATTGGCTTAGATATATTCGAGATAATTCACGCGCGCGCTCCTTTTTAATAAGCTTTCCTCACACGGCAGCCAGCTGCCCGCGCTAATGGATTTGGGCACGCCCATCATACAAGAGACCGCCGCCATATTGCAGCAAAGCATCGACCGCATGCGCGCGGTATACTCGAAGCAGGTCCCCGTTAAGCATGCACTAAGCATGCCCATGTTGAACATATCACGTCATGTGCTTGAGCATGAAAGCAAGCTCAAGCATGTCACAACCAAGCAAGTTAGCTCGACTGAGCACGCTTATCGTGCGACGCTAAGCATGCCTACCACCATGCTCCAGGGAGCTAACTCTCCAAATGTTCATCTCACCGTGCGGGAATGCTAAAGACTCAAGACATACCGCGATGCGTACCGAAATAAGCAGGCCAGATAGGCAGTCGCTTAGGTAACGTAAGAGGCCTAACCCCAACAAGGCAGTTAACTCACCATGGAACTTCGCGTGCATAGCTTCCATGGCGAGCCATACTTTGACCCCTTATCCACATTTCCAAATAGCTAGGTCCATCAGGTACGTATACTATTCTCTCTCTGTGTGTGTGGACGGGAATAATATCCAGAAGTCTGCGACAGCACGCTAAACTAGAAACATGGGGACCAGAGAATCGGTGTCACGTAATTGCCGCCACGAGGGTGTCTCGGAGTATTGACACCCTATAGCTAGCAATTCACTAAATTGCGCGAGTTTTAAAGCGAAGCTTTCTTTTCCTCTTGTTCCAACATTGTGCTGTTTTGTAGTCGCCGCAGCTTGTACGAATTCTGGTGCTGTCAGCGAAAATCACGTTATAGTGGTCCAATAAGAGTTCAAATCTCGTAATTCGTCCGTCCGTAGACGGTTCATTACCGCAGGCAAAAGGAACGTGAAAATTCCCCTTCTTCAATGTTGAGCCCGAGCCCACCGGGACATTGGTGAGGATGACGACGCGAACCCCAGATAATCTTCTCGTAACATTATTTAGGCGGGGTCTCTGATACCTTAAAAATTGCAATGTAATCCTTCTTTTAAGGTAAACATTTCGCTAGATGCAAGCAGGCTCTGTCATAAGCGAAAATTGAATCAGCGCAAGATACGCACGGACGAGCGTGTGTCCCGTCATTCCCTCTTCGCGCGTACGCGTCCTTTTCAGCTAGAACAATGCGTAGGATAAGGAACGGACAAACTCTATTTTTTCAACGCGTCTAAGTCGTCACCGTCGATGCCCAGCTAGGATCCCTCGTCGTCCCACACTCGTCCGAGCCCGTGTTCAATGTGGGTCACCAGCACGGACGCTAGCGTATGGGCGTAGTTCTTGCGTTAGATCTGTACTGATTTCCCAGGTACGGGGAAGGGAGGGCTTGAGCTAGTTCAAAAAAGAGTATATATAGTGTGCTATGGGGCAAGGCCGGCAGAAATGGAGTGCGGGTATTATCCACATATCTCTGACACACCGGCTCGCCCTGTCTATTCTCAATGCGGCGATGGGTAGCATCGTTGTGCAGTGCAAGTGTCTGTGCCTGACCACGAGTAACGGAGAAGTCCCCAATAATGGCTCAGGAAGTTTGATGCTGGGCATTTATAGTCTGCAAAAATAAAAAAAACATAAGATTGCTAAGAATTTCGGCAAAATACGAAAAGCAGAGCTTGGAGGCCGTAAGCCACTAACCCGTTTAAAAGGGGACGCCCATAACATTCATTCATTCATTCATCCATCCAACTATCTATCCGACGCCTACACGTTAGCAGTGTCGGCAGGAGTCAGGAGCCTATAACAGGGTGCACAAGAAACAACAAAAAAAAAGGCGCGCATTGACCCCAGTTGTAGATACGTAATCAGTGACTCGCAGACGGCGGTCAGAAACTATGCACAAGGCAGAATTTCGCCGAAGGCTGAGGCTATACTCAAAGCCAACGCGAACTATGTCACCTCCGAGGAGACGGGGGAACGACACATTATATGGTTCCCGGCTCACACCTCCCCCGACTCCCCCGTACCCAACATCAACGAGGAGGTCCACCGCGTAGCGCGAGGTCTCACGTTCCGCGCCCGCGAAGAAGGATCCTCTCTTGTGGTTGGAAATCCAACGGAGGCATGGACAGAGAGGGACAGAATGACCAGATACTGTGATATTACAAAACTTTATCAAACCTCAAGGCGGGTTTATCCGCCCCCTAACCCCAAACTCGACAGGGCCCAAGCGGTAGACTGGCGACAGCTACAAACAAAGACCTTCCCCAACCCCGTCCATCTCAGGAGGATATATCCGGACGTCTACTCAGATGATAACTGCAAGCTATGCAGCAGGGCTCACGCAACTCTTAGACACATTCTCTGGGAATGTGACGTTATATGCGAAGAAAATGCAGTTTCCCCAGATGAATTTGCCGGATTGTTACTAAAGTTGTTACCACCACCACCATTCCGCAGGCAACAACACTGCGTGGCGTAAAGAACATTCAGCGGCGGGTCCGCGAGACAGCGCAAAATACGCCGCGAGATCGAAGCCAGCCGCAGCGCGACGGCGAGCCAAGCCACTGGGCCCAACCAATCACGGGGCTTTCTTTTTTACCCACCAGCCCACAGTGGGCTTCCTATTTCGTTGCCGTATACTCAACCACAGCTCATACCCGATACCTCGGCGGGCCCAAGGAGGGAGGCAACACGATCTGCTGGCCTCTTCCTGCCGTCGAAAACTGCTGCGAGGACTGGGACACCCACTCACCCGCCCACGGCAGGTATCGATTCGCGCGTCTCAACCGCATGGAAGAGGGCCACGCGATCGGAGGATGCTGCTGCTCCTGCGCGTTTGCGAGTCGCTGAATATCACTCGGCTGTCGCCCCAGTTTCTGCCACCGCTTTCGGCTTGCGCGGATGCTCCATAGCGGACCGCAAACAGCGTGAGTAAAGGGCTAAATATAGACCGACGTAGCATGAGCGCTCGCACACGTTGCGTAACGTTGGCGAGAACAACAGCGTCTATAGTTCGACCGATGGTTCGAGGCCCTGGCGCAGCCAACGTACATGGACCGGGCCAACGCGCTCTGACGCGCGCGGAGTCAGGCGACGCTCGCCCGCGCGCCGATAACGTCGGACTGTAAACGCGCCTTTACAGACGAAGACAAGGAAAGAGCGGGCCGAAACGCACACTGAAACAACCGTATTCGTGAAAGATCAACAAGGCTGATTCTTGGGCTAGTTGGTACGGTTTACTCATAATGGCAAAGCCTTTCGCGCAATTCAAGAAGACAGGGACGTGGCAGAGATACAGAATAGCGCTGTCCTGTGTCTGTGTCACGTCCCTGTCTTTTTGAATTGCGCTAAAGGCTTTATCATCATGAGTCGTAAATGATACCCCAAGAAATACACAGAAGAGACAAAAGAAGAAATAGAACACAGACGTGACAGAGCCCCGTCTGAACTGGGCGCGCTATCCGCTCATAACTATTATAAATATTAAACATATTATAAATATTATAATAGACCTATTATTAGATAGACCTAACAAAATACATATGTTTTTCGCAGTCACGATCATCGAGACATAAGCATGTACACGGTTTAACAGAATATTCAGGCCATAAGGACACATTCATGTACTCTTATTTCCCCCTCATGATAAGGGAATGGAATCGCCTCGATCCTTCAGTAATTTATGTAAATTTAGAGTAAATTTAAATAAAACTTCCGATATAGATTTCTGTTGCTCAATAGCTGCTACATAAAAGTTTTTCCGAGTGTGAAGAAAACCCGCGAATACACGCAAAGTGCCTCGAGCAGCCAGTCGCGCGGCAATGTTGCGTGTATTCGCGGGCTTGGAGAAACACTTTTATGCGCATATTGAGCAAAAGTGAAGCTGTATAGGTAGCCCTTCATGTTGCTCTACAGCTTTCTCCTTGACACTTTTAATCTAATTATAATATTCGTGAAGTAGATTAATTCATTAAAACTAATTATTTAATTAGGCGGAATGCAAAAATATAATCTGAGTATCTCCATGCGAGGGTAAACAACATTACCTTGGTTCTGTCCAGCTACGTGGCATTTGCATATTTTTAAATCCTAGTGCATGATAGTTGGGACACCCTGTATACATGACGCTCTTTCGGCGCACCAATAGCGTTTTCAACCAAGCACTAACACAAACCATAACATCTGTAAAAAAAATAGTTCTCATGCAAAAAGAAATTATTTATTACCCTCGCTGTGAGCCGAGTACATGGACAATGCCACAGCCCGTAGCAGCTCCTTTTAATTTTTTTTCGTCTGAACCAGCCGTGTACCAATGTGCTAGAATAGACCCCGCTCGTGAACGGCCAAAGCAGTTTTCTTCAAAGGCTGCATACCTAAAATTCGCAGTTATGAAATCTTCTACATGTAACCAGAAGCCTGACGTTACTGTAATTTTTCGATTACGACGTGTACGGTGAGTACACGATATTCCTCTACACGCAGACAGCAAGCAGCATGGGCCATCTTCCAAAATCAGACTACCGTTCGTCGAAAAATGGTACGCAGAATGGAAAACGTCAAAAAACGAAACGTAATCCTTCGACTGTGTAGCTATTCACTTATTTATTTATTATTTATTTATTTATTATCATACCTTCAGGGCCCAGTGGGCATTGCAGAGGGGGTGGGTACATGGTTTACAAACAAGAAGCATTCTAGCGTATAACACAAGGACAAGATAAACAGACAGTAATAAGAGCAGCAAAATAAAAGAAAAAAATCGCATGGAAGTCCATCACCAAAAAATTCGCCACTGCTTATGTAAAAGAAAGGTCAAATATCAACATGCTTACATTTAAATACCGGAATTAATAGCGATTGGGCAAATACATATGGCATGCATTCAATTCTTGTAAAGCTCAACAAAATGTAGAAATAAAGCAGGGTAATAGTTCAAACAGTACAAACACATGCAATTCCGTAGTTGTAGGTGCTCTCTCTCTCTCTCCCTTCCCCATCTTTCACCACCCCATCCCGCTTTCATGTGTAGGGTAGCAAACCGGTTAAGCTAAACTGGTTAACGTCCCTGCCTTTCCTTCTCCACTTTTTCCTTCCTTCCTTCCTTGACAAATACCGCTACAATGTATAGGCGAATAAATTTCTAAATGTTCACACAGCACCGTTCTAACGAAGAGCGTCGCCGCCATACTTTTGGGGGTCTTGCAGTTAAGCGGGAAACTCCACTTTTTCCTTCCTTCCTTCCTTCCTTCCTTCCTTGACCAATATCGTTACAATGTACAGGCGAATAAATTTCTACACGTTCATGCGGCATCGTTCTAACGAAGAGCGTCGCCGCCATACTTTCGGGGGGCTTGCGGTTAAGCGGGAAAGCCAGCCCAACCGTCTTGAAGATGCCCCACGACGCGACGCCCCGTCGGACACCGACGGCCCGATCGTGCATCGTCCCATTACACGCTGATCGAGCGCTGAAGGAAGTTCCCGAACACTTGAGAGTCGTTACGAGGAGGGCGGCGCAGAGGGGGAGGGCATGAGGAATGCGTTTGTACGGATGAAAGGCAACGAGCTCGGGCAATTGTCCAGAAGCCGCAACGCCCAAGCGATCGATGCACCAGCACTAGGGCGCGCGAGGACCATCGCATGTCCCGAATCAATCAAGGACAAGGAGTGCGTTGTACGCCGATGAAATGCGACTGTCTGTTTCTATGGTTCTTTTTGCTGACTTGCTAGCCCTCTTTCTCTATTCTCTACTTCCAATTCTCTTTCTTTCTTTCGTTCTTTCTTTCTTTCTTTCTTTCTTTCTTTCTTTCTTTCTTTCTTTCTTTCTTTCTTTCTTTCTTTCTTTACTTTATTTATTTCCTAGTAGTGTTGTTTCTCTCTTTTCCCCTAATTTTCGTCCGACCGTTTCTTACGTCAGTTGGGTTCTTTTATTTTATGGTCACGATGCTCCAACTTAGACCATCTATAACGTGCTTCATTATTCCGCGTTACGGTACACGGCTGTTGTATCGTACGCCTGCGTTGGCAACTCCGCGGGCGTTCCCGGGAAGACAAATACTAAAACCCGGAAGCAGAACTACTCAAAACGTAGTCGTATGGCGTCGCTGAACCGATTCACTGCGAAAGCGCACGTTCGGAGAGCATAGTGTGCGCTTCTTGACTGCAGAAACATACCAGCGCTGGTTAACTTACACACTATACAGAGCGCGTGCACAGCACAGCCGCGAACAATATGAAGACAATGCAAAATTTGTCTTTGAGCAAATATCACGCGTAATTTGGGCATTTTAGTCCTGGCTTGAGTAATGCGTAACGGACAGCTGTATACCGTTAAACATTTAGCCTCCTTTAAGGGTTCTACGCGGGACGTGGGCGTTAGCCGTTACGGCTTTTTGAAAACACTTCCGATGTTTCCTTAAATAATGCTGGGATGGAAACGTGCCTTTGTATCAGCGACTTGATTTAGGCGACGTCCAGCGTCGACGCACTTCTGAGTGGAGAATCGCGTTACTGTGTTACCTCTGGATCCCGTCGTTTGAGTTAGACTGACAAGCGCTATTGTAGAGATGTTGCGAACAGGCTGTTCCTGCCGGTGTTTCATAATAGCACGTTTAATAGCATAATAGCACGTTTCGTAATAGAACTCAGCCTGACTGGCTATGGTGGCTCGGTAGCTTTAGCTTACGGCTCCCGAGCCCGAAGTCACGGCTTCGATTACCCGCGACCAAACGTCAGCAATTTGACGGGGTCTGAGTGCGTAAATAGTCGAGTACATTAATTTTTTTTTCTTTAATGACCACCGTCACAGGTGCGCCGGTCGCATACGTACATTCGCTCGCTGTGATAGAGCAGCCATTGTAATGGGTTGTGAAGGCATCGGATCACTAGCAGCGGTAGAAGTGGCTCGTCAGTCAAAGAACGCCGAACCAATAGCTCTATCACAAGCAGGGTCACCCCACACACACACACACACACACACACACACACACACACACACACACACACACACACACACACACACACACACACACACACACACACACACACACACACACACACACACACACACACACACACACACACACACACACACACACACACACACACACACACACACACACACACACACACACACACACACACACACACACACACACACACACACACACACACACACACACACACACACACACACACACACACACACACACACACACACACACACACACACACACACACACACACACACACACACACACACACACACACACACACACACACACACACACACACACACACACACACACACACACACACACACACACACACACACACACACACACACACACACACACACACACACACACACACACACACACACACACACACACACACACACACACACACACACACACACACACACACACACACACACACACACACACACACACACACACACACACACACACACACACACACACACACACACACACACACACACACACACACACACACACACACACACACACACACACACACACACACACACACACACACACACACACACACACACACACACACACACACACACACACACACACACACACACACACACACACACACACACACACGCACGCACACGCACACGCACACACACACACACACACACTCACACACACACATATACAGAGAGAAAATCACACAGAAAATCATTGATAGGTCAGCCACATGCATTATACCCTAGAAAAAAGCCAGTACAGCTGAGAACTGACTCGACAGTTACTAACACAAGGTTAGTAACTCGCTGTCACACAGGTAACTTTTTTTATGCCGCATATGTGTCATTACATATGTCAGCGTGACAACACGGATGTCACATATTGGCGCGACAGTGATGTGAGGCACATATTGATGTGACATCGCCGCCGCAGATATGTATGGTGCGCCACCCAGTGATGTCATTTTACTTCAGCCATACTATGATTCTCGGCGGGCCATACATCGCACATATGAGCGAGCAGAATAAGCAGATCTGAGGAGCTGAAGCTTCTTTGTTAGTCACAACCACACCATGTGACAAAATATTGCTACGTGCTACTAGAAGACGATGATATCGACCGGTGGATTTCGTGGGACGTACCCATAAGCGGCCACTGCTGATCTGACGTCGACGACGTCATTCTTTGCTGGAAGTTGGCTGGCTTCCATGTTGCTAGTGCTTGCTACCCTTGTAAGTACAACCCGTAAACAGTTTCTCTGCTGTGCTTTCACGTTGCAGTTATTTGGTGGAGGTGCTGGGTACTACTTCGGACGACGGAGCTTCGCAGCGGACGCCACCTCGAATCCACCGCCATGCCTTCGGAGGATGACACGTCGCCACCAGCTACGCCTGGGACCGCTTACCCAGTTTATCGCGCTAGCACAGCCCCGCAATCCCGGGACCTTTTGCGAGGCAAACAGCGCTGACGTGGTTGAGTGGCTCAGCATGCACGAGCAAGTCAGCAAATAGAATGGGTGGGATTCAACTATAATGCGGTCAAACTTCATATTGTACTTCGGCGGTACCACTCGAGTCTGGTTTCGGACCCGCGAGGACGATCTCGTCAGCTGGGACACGTTCAAGCAGCAGCTACGCGATCTTTTTCGGCAACCCGTTTGATCGACAGCTGGCCGCCAAGAAACAACTGCCGGTACGTACCCAGGCCTCAACTGAGCCTTACTTGTCGTGGCTACAAGACTTAATGGTATTGTGTCTACAGGGTGACCAGATGATGTCCGAGGTTGTCAAGGCCGCCCAGGTTTTGAAGTGTATTGCGGACGACGCGTTCAATCTGCTTGTCCTAACCAACGTGACCACCGTTGAAAGTGTTATTAAATAGTGCCGTCGTCTAGAGCAAGCGAAATGCCGGCGCATCTCACCGCAGTTCGAGCGTCTGCCGGATACCTCTGCAACGTCGTCAGGCGAGACAACTCCTTGTCGACCATTCACATCAGACGACGCGACGCGCATCGTCTGCCGAGAACTCGAGGCCGCCTATCCGGCTTTTTATTGAGCCACGGTGCCCGACACCTCGACGCCGGCTATTTCATTTATCCAGGCCGTTGTTCGCCAGGAATTCGGGAACCGTGGCCTCTGCTCTACTTTCTGTGCCATGAACACTCCTGACGCCGCCCTAGTCTCCACGGACAAGCTTTGTCGCGGAGCATACGCCCTTCATCATTCCAGAAACCCGTCGGAATGGAGAACAGCCGATGATAAACCCATCTGTTTTCGCAGCAGCCGAGCTGGACACATTGCGCACTGTTACCGTGGTCATGTCGACGACGTGATTTGCTGGATGTTGGCTGGCTTCGATGTTGCTACCTTTGCAAATGCGCCACGTAAATATTTTAGCTGCTGTGCTTTCACGTAACCATATGAAGTCACAGAAATCCATTTTTTCTCTGGTTACTTGGATACAAGATCAGCGCTGACCACTTTATTGGGCATTTCCGCACAATATTAGCCCCAACGTGGCCAGCGAGATTGCTCCACGGTTAGCCGAAATGGTAAAGCAGCGCACGGTCAGCGGGGGATGTATGTTCGGTCACCGCAAGGGGCTAGTTATGTTTTTTTTTTTTTAGTTATGGGGTTTTGTGTGCCGAAACCACTTTCTGATTAGGATGAGGGATAGTGATTAGGATGAGGGATTTGGATGAGGGATAGTAGGGGAATCCGGAAAATTCGACCACCTGGGGTTCTCTAACGTGCACCTAAATCTAAGTACACAGGTCTTTTCGCATTTCGCCCCCATCCAAATGCGGCCATCATGGCCGGAGGGGGGGGGGGGGGCAAGTTATCTTTTCCTCCGCTTTCATTCCCCTGTATCTGATTGCTTCTACACTTCAAATAAACGTGACTGCTAACTTCCTCTATTCTTTCCGTGCCCTCATATTATCTCGCTTGATATGTAACGTACTTCACGTACGTGACATATGCGATGCAGGGCATCGTATATTCCGTCATATATCATGTACGCTCACGTCATATGAGACATCTATCACGTATGTGACGTGTGTCGCATTTGACATCACTGTTAATGTGCCACACACAATATTTCACTGGATATTTATTACGACACAGCTTCGCTTACGGCACTCCCCCTTCATACCGGCAGGACTGTATACAGTGTCTTTCCGCGAACTGTTTCTGAAATGAATGTCTTAATTGTACATCTAATGTTTGCAGATGGCCCTTACTATACGAAGTATATGAAGTATAAGAAGTACTTTTTATTTAATGCGACGCTTTCTTTGTGCGTGTGTGTAACATGCGCGCTGCGGTTCATCTATTCTTCTTAGGTTGTGATTTGTGTTGCATTTGAGTGTATACCTTCTCGTTTTATAATGCCACAGCCACAAGAATCGTAAACACGTATTGTTATAGAATGAATCAGTTACGACCTTTTGCTAACTTGCTTTCTTGACATTCACAGGTGCTCAAGAAATAATAGAAAAAAGAAGGAACCGCAAGAAATACCAGAACGCCAACAATATAACCTCTAAATCAGACATTTTAATTTTAATCGTCACCTTTATTCTAGGTGACCTACTCACACTTCCTGAATGATACTAGTGTGTAATGCCTTCGTCTTTATCTCGCAAGGAAGCGTTCTCGCCTGAAAGCACGTGCTCTGACCAGATGCAAACTGATGACTCGACCAGATGACTGATGACTCATGATGATGATGATGATGATGACGATGATGATGATGATGATGATGATGATGATTGCCCAGATGCAAATATGACTCGTTCGAGGCGTACGTACCGAGTCTTACGTACCGAGAGCACACACAGCCCAGCTAACTTATTTGCAGTATAAGTGCCAGGAAAGCGCGAATCGCAGATACCGTCCACCCGAGCAAAGTACTGGAATGAAACGCGCCCACTCACCTTACGGAGGGCACTCAGCGCCGAACCGGTGGCGACGACTTCTCGGATCGGTTTCGCAACGGCCGCGAAGTCTTGTCGAAGCCCGTCATGCGAACGCGGGGACCAAGCACGAGTGTTTGCAGTCAAGTCGAAGGTGTTTCCTTGCCCGAAGTCAACGCCTGCGCAAAAAAAAAAAAAACAGGGAATGAGGTTTAGCTGAAACGTCTCCGAAAACACTTTTTTTGCCACGCACAGCCACCAAGTTAAAATACGCTCGAAAACTCAAGCTCGAAAAGAACTCGAATGCATGAAGAGAAACACGCGTGAACACAATTCGGAAAGACAAACAGACGCGAGAACACGCGCACGAGCGCTTACGCATGCACACGATCACCGGCATTCATTCATTCATTCATTCATTCATTCATTCATTCATTCATTCATTCATTCATTCATTCTATAATACTGTCAGCTCCATCGGGCTAGTACATGAGTGCAGGTCAAACTTTGAATGCAGCCATCATCATTAGTACTGCACTAAAATGATACAACTTGGTAGTACGTAACTCACACAATCCTTGGTTAAATCAAAAGTACAAAAAGAAATCGCACAGCCTCAAGCAAACACAAACACGCATTTGAATATACCGACACACGTACTAGCGCGCAAGCACACACGCATACACAAAAACACTAATAAGTAAAAAAAAACAAGCACACGCATAGGACACACACCTTCGCGATCTCGAGTGTATCGCAAAAAAGAAATAACAAAGGAAACAGATTCTAGACAACGCCGACCGAGAACTAGAACACATTTAGCGACAAAATTAAAAGGACCTTCCCGGTCCCGCGCGGGAATCTTGTTCGTCGAAACGTCCTTGAAGTTTTCTCTCTAAAACTGATTTTTTTTTTTAGGTCTTTCTGGGCATTCCCCTTTGCTCCTTTTCTCGATGAGACGATATCCCGTCAAACCCTGTATTTTAGCAAGTAGGTTCGCGTCTCGCCTAAACGACAGTTATCGCACACTAACTTTCGGAAACTCTTCCTGTCAAAAAATTAAAATACAGTTTTGAAAGTGTGCTCCGTCATATTGTTACGTAGGGAGACGCAGACGAAAAGCGGCTGACGTGTTGCGGCTGACGTGTTGCGGCTGACGTGTTCACACAGGCTGATCCAGTCATCGACGTCTTCCCCATCTTTACCCGAGAGAGAGAGAGAGAGAGAAGGAGATTCTTGACGATGGGAAGGAAAGGTTGGGGTAAAGTGCAGCGCAGTAACTGTCTCTCAGCAGAGGACACCTCAACCGCGCTGCACAGGGGGTAGGGAATGAAAGTAGGGCCGAGAATACGCCAGGATCACGGGGAGCGGGGAGAGTGATGTAGGTCGTCGAAGTGGCAGCAGGTGTCGGAGCCGGGGGGGGGGGGTCCGGTTGTCGTCGCCGGGAGCCATGAAGGAAGGCTCGACGTACCGTCCACTGCGAAGCTCCGTGACGAGGTACAGGGAACGTCCACCTCCACCAGAGATGTTACGTAGGAATACGCAGACGAAAAGATATGTACACGTATATTTACAATAAAATACGCTGCGCTTGGCCAAGAGGCAACAGCCCGCGCTAGCTTCTCATCGTCGTCGTTGTCTTCGCACTGCTCGCCTTTTCGTGATCGCACATATTGTTCCGTAGCAATATTAAACTGATTTAGTGTTGCTAGTTCATTTCCCGTAGAGAAAATAGAGGGGGGCAGTCCTGAAAGAAGGGTAGGGGGCTTAGCCATAGGCTGAGCCAGGTTGGCTCACCTTACGCTGAAGGAGGAAAGCGTGTAGACACATAGAGAGGAGAAGATAAGACAAAAGTTATGAATGGAAGGTGAGTTATCAAAGCAGCGGTAGCAGCATGGTCTTTTTCTGCTGTTCTGTCGTAGTTGTTGACGAGGATGAGATGGGGCCGAACAAGGGGGAAAGATAAGGACACAAATAGAAAAATAGAAGGGACGGCAGAAGGCCGAGTAAGAAAAAGAAACGGTTAGCGGCAAGAGAAGTGGAACAGCAGAGTACTCTTCACAGAATTGCTGCGTTCGAGAAGTTTCATATTTACGCAACGTCCATCTGGTTAGTGCAGTAATTACCACATGAAATGTGAATGATGTGGAAACAGAAGTGCGCCCATTGTGATAATGGTGCCTGCTGTTTCATCTTCCATCTATCGTAGTTAATTTTTTTTACTTAACAACAACGCTCAGATGACATGTGAACGGAGTGAAGAGTATTTTGTCCATTACGTATCGGCAAATTGAGCGCCAGTGAGCCATCGCGGAAAAAAAAACGAAATTAAGTGGTTTAACGTCCAACAGCAACTCACGGGCTATGATGGGAAACGTAAAGTGCGTGCATTTGGTTGGAGATGGGAGGCTGACGAGGTCTTGCTCCACTCATGTATAACAGGTAACCAAAGCAACGTTCCTGAACATGTTTTCATTCTGCCCCCGTCAAAATGCGGCCGCCGTGACCTGGAATTTAATCCGCAATGCCATGCTCGGCGGCAGAGCGCCAAAGCCGAAGAGCCACCGCTGCCGGTTGACAAGCTTAAAGTACCGTTGCAGGATCAGGTGACACATCTTGAGCACGTTTAGTATAGCTGTGATCACGTTTGCATTTTCCCCGCCTTTCTCGCTTATCCGCTCCTCTCTCTTCTCTACTGAATATCCCAGCATTGCCCATCACGAACTTCATGCTGGGCATGATGGAAAATGTGCTGGGTACGATGGAAACTATGGTGGGTATGACGGAATTCATCGTGGGTGTACTGGGTGGATGGTGGGTGCAGTGGTAGATGGTGGGACGTATTGGTGGGATATATACTGGGTGACTTGTCTCAATGGTGGCCGTGCTGAGTGAATGGTGGGTGTGCTGGGTGGATAGTGGGATACATACTGGGTGACTTCTGTAAAAGGTGGGTGAGTGGTGCGTGTGCTGCGTGAGTTATGGGTGTACGAGGTGGATGGTGGGACACGTAGTGGGAGGACAATGGGCGAATGTATGCGACACCGAGGGAATGACAGGTGGCTTATGGAAGAGTAGTGACACAGTGATGATGGCAGGCTCATGATGTGACGCGATTCATTCATTTCCCAAATAGTATCACTGTAGTCCCTTTTTTACGTATATAAGCGTACGTATGTGCACACGTACTTTTCTAACATCTATTCAAGAATTTCGTGATGCTTAATTATTAACTATTGCACCCTGCTAAACTTGTCTAGTATTAACATTTTTTTTATTATTGTAAAGACTTCAGTATTTCATGTCGGCTTTTGTTCACAATAATTTGTCACTGCTTTGCTACCCTTTGTAGGCAGTGAGAGCTGGTCAAGCTGCTTCAGTGGTGCATTTGTTCCCACCATCTCTCGTGCGCTACACATGAAAATTGATATTGAGTTCAATTTAACTGGTAATTGTAAAGCATTCTAGACATGTATGTGCTGCTACACTGCAGTGGCCGTGGTAAACTGCATGCCCGTCAGCATGTGGGAAGCACCACAGACTTTCTCTCAATGGGTGTAGGGAGACCAATAGCGTGAAGGGAATCCTCATAATAAACTGAAAATTCTTCTAATGTAATTTGTTATATGTAATGGGTACAAATGATAATTATACATGTGGCACATAAAGAGAGAATACGATATTGAAAATGTTTCCAGAGTGATAACACAAAAGCCTAACAAAAATTCTAATATAACTGAAAAACAATCTTCTGTGAGGCAGCCACGATATTAATGTGCACTGTTGCACATTCGTTCTGCAGGCTGTAGATGATCAGCAAAAAATTGCGTAAATTAGGTTGTTTACAATGCTTTCTTTCGATGCACTGTCTGGGCCACTACATCTACATCTGTCTATGCAGTTTCAAGATGCATGGTTTTGGTAAGCGTGTTTCCATCTTCCTGGTTTTCTTTTTTCGTTTTGTTTTCTTTGCCTGAAATACCAATTTTATAGCTTGTCCTATTGC